>NC_142481.1:762575-914090 GCF_049115385.1 Moschus berezovskii
TCATATTTCTTGAAGAATTTTCCAGTTTGTTGTGATCCACACAAAGGTGTTAGCATAGTCCATGAAGCAGAAGTAGATTTTTTTTTTAATTCCCTTGCTTTTTTTATGATCCAACAGATGTTGGCAATTTGATCTCTGGTTCCCCTGCCTTTTCTAAATCCAACTTGTACATCTGGAAGCTCTCATACTGCAGTGAGTGCAAATTGTACAGTATTTGAATGTTCTTTGGCAGTACCTTTTTTTGGTATTGGAATGAAAACTGACCTTTTCCAGTCGTGTGGCCACTGCTGAGTTTTCCAAACATATTTGCTGGAATATTGAGTGCAACACTTTCACAGCATCATCTTTAGGATTTGAAACAGCCCAGCTTGAATTCCATCACCCCCACTAGCTTTGTTCATAGTGATTCTTCCCTCAAAGGTCCACTTGACTTCACATTCCAGAATGTCTGGCTCTAGGTGAATGATCACACCATCATGGTTGTCTGGGTCATTAAGATCTTTCTTTTATAATTAATTCTTCTGTGTATTCTTGCCACATCTTAATCTCCTTGCTAAAGAGATCTCTCTAGTCCTTCCCATTCTTTTGTTTTCCTCTGTTGAAGGTTTTCTTATCTCTCCTTGCTGTTTCTCTGGAGTTCTGCATTCAGTGGGGTAAATCTTTCCTTTCCCATTTGCCTTTTGCTTCTTTTCTCAGCTATTTATTTGTGAGGCCTCTTCACAGATGACTCCTAAGGTTTTTGTCTTTACACCTGAACATGGGGGTCTCCATTCACAGGGCTAGAGCAGTCAGTGGAGGGAGTGGGAACAATTTCCTGTGAGGATACTGGGAGTTTTGTTTGGGCCCATGTTTAAGAGCCTGACGTGTTTCAGAAAATATAGAATGAAGGTATCCAGTTAGTTGGAGGTTATAAAAATGTAGAAATCTGAGACAGTTCAGCATTAGACCCACAGAGGTGGTGACCACTGGGTGGAAGGAACTGTCACATTTAGGAAAGGGAATTCTCGTCCTTGGTAATGTTACTCTCAGGTCAGAAAGAACAAGGTGAGTGTTAATTCTGCATCTCTTTCTGGGGCACCTGGTTGGAGGAGGTGGCATTTGTGGGAGGGGACAGTCTAACAAGTTGTCAAGACTCCCAAGGGAAGAGTGGACTGTGGTGAATGCAGAGGCCTAGGAATGATTGGGGCAAAGGGACCGTGAGACTGGAGCTGCTCTTGTTCAACATTTTCTTGACTCACAAGAACTTTGTGGTAACCTTTCATGGAGCCTGGTGTATTTCAGTCACACTGCTAGATGAGTTTAGAGGCGAATGGGGACATTTGTGCCCATATAATGGGCAGAAATACATCCCCTGAAGTTTTTAAGATCATCTGAGATCCCCAGGATCTCAGAATGGGACTGTATTTGGAGGTAGGATTTTTAAAGAGGTAATTAAGTTAAAGTAAGGTTATTAACACAAACTACTAGTGTTTTTGTAATAAGAGGAAGTTAGCACTCAGGTACACAGGAAAGACCATGGGAACTCACATGGAAAGTACCAGTGATTTTTAATCCTTAATAAGCCAAAAATTAAGACTGCAAATGTTTCAGTAAGGGTAGTAGGAAAGAGAAGGGCTCTGATAGTAGGGGACATCAGTGCATGCATGCTCAGTTGTGTCTGACTCATTATGACTCAATCCACTGTAGACCACAAGGTTCCTTTGTCCTTGGGATTTCCCAGGCAATATTAACAGTTGGTAGCCATTCCCTTCTCCAGGGGATCTTACCAGACCAGGGGTCAAACCCATGTCTCGTGCATTGGCAGGCAGGTTCTTTACCATTGAGCCACCAGGGAACCCCAAAGGGGCATCAAGTGCAAACAAATTGGGAAGAGGGCTATCGGGTATCTTAAGAGCCACACATGGTTCTGGGTTCCTGAGACTGAAGCACAGATCAGAGGCAGACAAGGGGGCCTGGATTTTAGGCTGCCTCAAGTGGTTGGGTCTTGCACAGGGCTGTAGCAGTAGGGGCTTCTCTTTATCAAGGCCTCTTAAGCTGTGTGATGAGTCAGACAGTTGGGACACCTGTGCCTGCAGATAAGAAATGTGCATGTGGAGAGGTAGTGGGAGCTGATGATTCCACATCCTCAGCATTGGACTGACAAGTACAGGTTGAGCCCATGTGATTGTACCTGGGAGGTACCCTACGGGTTCCCCAGGGATGGGGTCTGGATGACAGGGGTTAGGCACCCCCAGCGAGGCCTTGCACTTAGATGATACATATTGGCCCACTTGCCTTTTACAGCTGAGGATGGATACAGTGATTCATGCAACCTGAAGAGAGAGTGATATTAGTGGCACCAGGTCCTGGGCAAACATGGTCATTTGTGAGAGTCACAAGGCCTGGGGTGGTCCAGTACATGGGGCTGAGATTTGAATGTGGCTTGGGTGAACAGGAGAAAGTTGTGATGGCTGAGAGTGCAGCCCAGGAGTGGAGAGGGCCACGTGTATCCGAGAGCAGACATGTTCTGAATGCAAAGTCTGAAGCAAGGACCTGCCCCTAAGTAATGAGGCCTCCAGAGAAAGATCTGGGGCTGCTACAGCTCGGGAAGTCGTGAGAAGTCCCTGGGAGTATTTGAATCCTGTTTGAATTGGCAAAGTATACTCTGGATGTTTTTTGGAAGGTTGTGGTGTAAGCCTAAAATTAAAAGGTTAAAGCCAGTGTTATTTAAGTGCTGTGTTGTGAAACCGTGAGGACTTCAAATGATCTGAGTGCTGGTTCTTCTCACTCTGCTACTACACATAAGGTCTCCTAACCCAACAGTCTTCTTTCTCACGGGGATTAAGTGGACTTTGTGCTCATCTCTTCTCAGGTGGTTTCAGTTCCCTGTCTGCCCCTGGAGGATCATTGTTCACTTTTTTCATTCATGTAGCCCCATTCTGGCTCTATGAGTGTGTGGTTTCCTCCTCTCCCAGACTGAGTAGATGATTAATAAATTGTTGTTGATCTCATCTGACCAACATTAGGTCTCCTGTGTTTGGTCATTTCTATAACCACAGGACATGATCCCATCCTCCCCACTGGGGTAAAGTAGGAGATGATTGAACTACCATAATTTATAGGACGCCAAAGAGGCACTTAAGCTGTGGGGTGGTCAGATGGTGGCCTGAGACATGTAGCTGTGGTGTCTAGAGATGTGAGGGATGTACCATATTAAGAAGGATGTGCATTTGCAGAAGGAGTAAGTCTCAGGGCCCCAGTGTGAGACATACATGATTTGTCCACAAGTTAGGGACATTGCCTGACAGCTGTTTTTGTCTGTATGCCTCCTCTTGATGACTTCTGGCCCCAGTGATCAATGGGGCCATTTGCAGACAGTGGTCTGGTTTTGTCTCCCCTGAGTTGGAGAGAGGGTGGGCATGGGTAGATGTGTCAGTGGTGGGTTGTGGTCTTTGGGAGAGTTTGTGATTTCATCCTTCCCTTATCATGGCAGGGAAGTGTGACCTTTGAAGATGTGGTTGTGTACTTCTCCTGGGAGGAGTGGGGTCTCCTGGATGAGAATCAGAGATGCCTGTACCACGATGTGATGCTGGAGAATTTTGCACTCGTGACCTCACTGGGTAAGGCCCTCACACCTACCCCAGTACCTTATACTCAGCTCTGCTCACTTCAGACACAGGTTCTGCCTCCTTTCCCCAGTTGCCTGGCTAGTAGGCACTAGGGTCAACAGGGCTGGACTAAGCTACCTCTTCATGAGCCTGCCGCCTCTAACTGTGCTGCCAAAAAATCCAACCACTGTCCCAGGAGGCTGTTCATAAAACTCACACATAGCACTGAAATGTCACTCAGCCAAGGCTCTCATGAAGGTTGGATGGTTCTTTCTTTTCTGCACCCCTCCCTATCTTATGAGGTCTTCCTAATTCTTAAGACTTTCAGAGCCCCAATACTGCATATCAACCTCATATTGAGAGCAATCCAATGGGCTGTGCTAAGTCTCACACAGAATTGTGTAGAGGCTGCCCCCTCCACCACAGATGACATGCATCTCACCCGCACGTCTGTGCTTTCAGGTTGTTGGTATGGAATGGAGGAAGCAGTGGCATTTTCTGTGGAGAGTGTTCCTGTAGAACAAACATCACGGGGCAAGACTGTAGTTCCAGACCCATCCATTGAGAAGACTCAGCCCTGTGAGGGGTGTGTCAGGGCCAGGAGAGACAGTCTACAGCTGCCTGAGCACCAAGGCCTGCATCCTGAGCAAAACTCATACCCCTGTGTGTTCAGCCCTGACCTCCACCCAGAGCCCAGCAACAAGAAGCCATCCAGAAGGGACACAGACAAGGCTTGTGTGAGAAGTTACAGATTTCACGTATCAGCAAAGCCCTTCACTTGTGAGGAAGTGGGCAAGGATTTCCTGGCTATGCTAAACCTCCTCCAGCATCAGGCCACACTCAGAGGGACAAAGCCACAGAGCCATTTTCAGTGTGCAGAGCCCTTTCTTCATGGAAAAAGTCAGTACAAGTGCAGTGAGTATGAGAAACTGTTTAGCTGTGAATATACACTTTTTCAGGATCAGCAGATTCTCACTAGAAAAAACTACCAGGACTGTGATGACTGTGAGAAACCTTTTAACCAAAGTTCCCTCCTTATCAATTGCCAGAGACCTGATAACACAGTCGCAAGGCCTTATGAGTGCAGCGAATGTGGGAAGTCCTTTAGCCAAAGCTACAGACTCATTCAACACCACAGAAGTCACACTGCAGCACGGCCTTATAAGTGCAATGAATGTGGGAAAGCCTTTAGCTACAAATTAAGACTTGTGCAGCACTTACAGATTCACAGTAAAGTGAGGCCTTATGAGTGTGGCGAGTGTGGGAAATCCTTCAGCTACAGCTCTACTCTGATTAAACACCAGAGAGTTCACACTGGAGCCAGGCCTTATAAGTGTGGTGAGTGCGGGAATTCCTTTAGCCAAAGCTCCAATCTCATTCAACACCAGAAGATCCACAGTGGGGCAAGACCTTATAAATGCACTGAATGTGGAAAATCCTTCAGCTACAAATGCAAACTTGTGCAGCACCTGCGCATTCACACTGGAGAGAGGCCTTATGAGTGTGGGGAATGTGGGAAATCCTTTAGCCACAGCTCCACCCTCAATCAACACCAGAGAATTCACACTGGAGCCAGACCTTACAAGTGTGATGAATGTGAGAAATCCTTCAGCCAAAAATCCAATCTCATTCAGCACCGGAGAGTTCACACAGGAGAAAAGCCTTATGAATGTGGGGAATGTGGGAAATCCTTTAGTCAAAGCTCCCACATCATTCAACACAGAAAACTGCACACCAGATAACCTCACGAATGCAATAACTGTGAGAACACCAGTTACTGCCAGTGTTTGTATTCAACAAGAAAAGTATGCAGCAAATTTGGGAAAACCATCTTAAAGGTCTAAGCCCAATAGGGAACATGGGTTTCTTTGTGAAGGGTCCATCTCCTAGAAGTTGAGCATTATACAGCTGAACATACACAGCAGAAACATTCCCTTTGAGTTTGTAGGTTGGTGGGAAGCTTTTAGGAGCCTTTCTGCATATTTCACTGCTGGCTCTGTTTTCTCAGTTACATCCCTTCTGGTTTCTGTGGCAGAAGCCTCACCCCTACCAGCCAGTAGTTTCCAGGTTCCAACACTATATCAGTCCTGGCAGTTTGATGAGGGGAGGGAGATGTCTCATCTCTGTCCCATTCTCTGCAGAACAATATGAATAAATTTCAGGGGTACTTCATGTTCTTTCTCCTCTGACAAATTAGGGCTCAAGTCAATTTTAGCAAAGTGTGGGTAACATTGACAGCAGTAGGTTTACCACCTTCCACTAGAGGTCCAGCTTGCATAGCTGCCAAAAGTCTCCTAGGAAAGAGAGAGCTTTTAGTCAAGGACCCTAATTTATGGCCTGGATGCAAGGAATTTGGTGGACCCAAAGGTCACCTGTAAGAAGCACATCTGGTGCTTCTGTGAGAAGCATAGAAGTCAGTTCCCTTTTCCTGAGTATTACACATAATGCTGAGCACTGTTGTGGAGAAGCTCCAGGTACTGCAAAAATCATGTGCCTTCAGGTCTCGAGCTGGGTTTTCTGGTGTTACTGAACGATTTCAAGGGTGAAGCCAGAATCCTACTTCACACAGAAATGCTGGATGTGGTTATAGGCACTGGAGGAGGCTGTGGCAATGAAAGGATGTGCTTGTTGTAAAGGCACCGCCACAAATGTCCCAGTGACTGTGGTGTGTTAGATGAGTGTGTACACTCCCATTATGTGTTCTTCCTTTAGTTGAGGTCATTGTCAGAGCAAATAAAGCTTTGCTTATTCTCATAGCCTCTGGACTTTTCACCCTAAGCATCATGCTGCACAGACAAGAAGAGTAGACAGATGGGGATGAAGGAAGATGCAGGAGCCCAGGGATATAGCTTTGGTGACCAGTTTCCTGCTGACTCAAAAACAGTCTTTACCAGTATATTTCTTCCCTGATGGAGGGCCTGCCAGGGAAAGGCAGGTTTCTAAAGCTCTGGTTATGAAAAAAAAAGGAAAATTTCTACATAAAACAGATTTCTACAAAGTTTTATTGAAATATAATTGATTAAAATTGTATAATATGATACTGTTTACTTGTACACCCATAAAACTATTAAAAAACATATCTACAACAAATAGTTTACTTTTTCCCTTTCATTTTTTTTTAGCCACACTACATAGCTTCTGGGATATCTCAACTCAACCAGAGGTTGATCTGGGCCTGTGGCAGTGAAGCTCAGGATTCTAGCCTTTAGGCTACCAGGAAACTCACTTGTACCCTTTTAAAAACTTTCCCTTCTGCCCTCACAGCCATTATTGATTTTATTCTTTCATAGTAAATCAGCTTGTTTTATAAAACTTTATATGGTTGGAATCATTAAACTGTTTACTTTTTAAATGAGATTGTGCTTTTTTCCCCATGCAATTCATAATGTTGCTTATGTAAGTAACTTCATTTCACAGCTGAGTATTCCTCTATAGATGTACCCCAGTTTGTTTACCCACCTAATTGCACATTGACTTGTTCCCAGTTTTGACTGTTACAAATAAAGCCTTATGTTATAACCGCTGGAAAGGAATGGGTGGTGGGAGCTTCAGCTTTCTGAAGCTTATACTCTTCTTTCATTTAGCTCCACTAGGCCCGCTATAATAGTGGATTGTAACACCTAACATCTCAGGACCACTCTAAGAGAGTCCTACTCTTTAGTAGGTCTTCATTGCTCCAAGTAACTTTCACAAAAAATACAGTGCTGAGGCATCCCAAGCTGCTTGCAAAATACATCTTTAAATAAAAGCTTCTGGTTCATAAGTTTCATCCATCATTACAGTAGAATTTACCACATTGTAGATGTGGTTCATTTGGTCTCTCTGAAGCTGTTTAAACATACTGACTGCACCCAGGCCCCATGCTTGTAAGCTAGGTGTTTTGGAAGTTGCTGATGATTTTATCTGTTTTACTACCCCCCACTCAGCATAGCCTGGAAAGCATTCAAGTACTTGTATGTGCCCCAGTGTAACAAGCCCTCCCTTTCAGTCTCCTGCACCCTGATAAACCCTTGAGCTTTCTAAACCTACTCAGGACAAGTGAAAACCATGAAACCCTAGAGACCACCACCCTTGGAAACTAAAAAAGGCAGAGCTTCAAGTCTGTGTTCCCTTCCTTTCCCTTCACCACCTCACTGTGGCATGCCCCCAGGACACCCTCCACAGTCTCTCAGTAATGTCTTGTTCCTCAAGTTTCCAATCAGATTTTGCTGAAGTGCTTCCTACAGTTATAGTAAGAACCACAAGTACTGCACCACAGGGGGACTGGCGGTACGACTCAAGTTATAAGGTCTTTTAGTGAGTGCCTGGGGCATCCCAGCGGAGAGCATCCATCACTGCTGCCAGTGGCTGGGACCTACAGCACATAGTGAGTTGGCCAAAAAGTTAGTTCAGGTTTCTACATAACATCTTCATAGTAAAAACCTAAACAAATTTTTGTGCCAATTCAATATTACTAGTTCTTCAAAGGAGTAGGGAGAGAAAAAACCTGGTATCATTTTCATGTGGTATTAAAAAGTACCTACAAGTTACTTTGCTATAAATAATCACTGTAATTACAATATGAATTAAGACTTGGATGATGTCCCTGCACAACATAATCACAGAAAAAAGTCAAAACTTGTAATTTTTTGCCAGACATACTAAGTGAAACACCAAGGAAAAGAGAGTTGAGTGCTGATTTTGGCAAGACTTTTAAGGTCACCGTAGTAGTAAGGTGGACTTCTTTATAATGAGAATCCCACCTATGAATGGAAAAACTGCTTATGGACTCTACTGGTAATTCACTTGTTTGGGAAAGTTGGAATTTTGACAACGAAATTAAGAAATAATCCCTTGCACATCACAACGATTTGGGAAGGATACAGAAATAAGACAGAGCTTAACTCCAGCAAAGTATTTAAAAGGGGAGGAAGGGGATTCGGGAAGAAAACACATGCCTTTAAGTGGCCTAGGGACTTAACTTTCTTTAGCTGCACCAGGTGTCAGTTGCAGCACAGGGGGAATCTTTGATCTTCGCTGTGGCATGCAGGATCTTTAGTTGCAGCATGTGGGATCTTAGTTCCCTGACCAGATGTCAAACCCTGGCCCTCTGCATTGGGAGCATGAAGTCTTAGCCAATGGACCACCAGGAAGTCCCCCCTCAAAACTTACTAACTTCCACAATAGAAAAAAAAGCCAATTTAAAACCAGCCAAAACGGCAGTTTGAATATTAGAGAATGCATTTGTTGCTTTTGAACACATCTATTAGAATCACTGGGCTTCCCAGGTGGCACTAGAGGTAAAGCACCCACCTGACAACAAAGGAGACATGACGCAGGTTCGATCCCTGAGTCACGAAGATCCCCTGTAGGAGGGCAGGGCAACCCACTGCAGTATTCTTGCCTGTAGAATCCCATGGACAGAGGAGACTGGTGTGCTACACAATCCACGAAGTTGTAAAGAATCAGACACAATTGAAGTAACTTGGCACACAGGCACACACTACAGTCACCACTCTGTGCCACCCATTAGGAGGCCTTTGTGGTTAATAGGTGAGGGAGGATTCTGACCTCACGACCTTGGGCTCCGGCTGCCTGTGTCCTGCAGTCTGCTCCGTGCGACCGTGTCCCTGCTGCTGCTGGCAGGCCTAGGAGGCCAGGCTGGCAGCTCCCAGCGCCGCGTGCCCAGGTCCATTCCACGCTTCCAGGGAGCAGCTCCAGCCCATGGGGTGTCCTCACTGGGCTCACTTGGCTTCCTGTGCTTCCTCCTGCCACGAGGCTGGGTCCCTTCACACCTGGAGAGCTACAGGAAGCAGGAGGGATGGGCACTGGCCTCCCTCACCCCATAACCTGGCCACTGTGTGTCCTGGCCACCTTGGCCTTTGCTCACTGTGCCTGCGGTGTTCCTGGCTGGCTGGCCTCCCCTGGATCATGTCCTTCAATGACCTCTTCTGTCATCATGACCTTGGTTTTTCTCCACAGTGACATCTTTGGATCACATGCATTGGCCCTGCTCTGTAGGACCTCCTTTGTGACAATAAAGTCTGTGCAAATCCTGACATTGCGGGGGGTGGGGAATCAGAAGACAAGGAATGAAGAAAAGAAATTAATAGGATGAAAATTTCCAAGAAGAAAGGGTAGTTTAGTGTAATAAATAGTGCAGGGGGTTGTGTTACAAGTTATATAAACTAAAAACGGGTAAGAGCATACTCCAGTCTAGATGTGATGAAAGGGCAGGCATGAGATTTAGGGGATGAAAGGAGAGGAAACACCACTGTAACATGTCTGAGGCCAGAGTACACTTTCAATACTTGAGGGGAAAGTCTTAGGACAGTGCAGAGGTGTCGCCACGCCACAGATAAGACCTGGCCCCTTGCAAGGACTCAGGTAGGTGCCAGGGGAGGGGGGCACGCCCTAGTACCCACGCAGTGAGTTGCTTTCCTCATCAATGCACCAGCAGTCCCCTCGCCAAATATCAAGACAAATTTTGTGGGCAGAGGACCCCCTCACCGGCACATCCCCAGCAGATGCCAAAACAGATGCAAAGAGGCCCGGGTCTGATCGGTCACAAGGTTTGAAACGCCCGTACGCAGCAACGTCTCAGGAGCGAAAAAACAGCCCATTGGGCCCCGGGGTGGTCCCTGCCCCCCGGAGACGCGGGGCCCAGGAGGCCCAACGCCCGGAGTCGTGGCTGCGGGGAACGGAGTCCACAGACCAGGACCAGTCAAGTCTGCAGCCCCTCGCCCCCGACTCGCCCCTGGCTTCCTAGCCAAGCCTGGCCTGGTTCCCACCTCTGGTCCAGGGAGACCCTCTCCTGCTCCCCGCGGCGGCTGGAGCGGCTCCGGTGGAGGCTGGTCAGTCGGCCGGGCAGCCCCACACCCAGGCCTGGACCGAGGGGCCGGTCTCGGCCTCCGCCCCGAGAACCTGCAGGCACAGCCTCCGGAGAGAGGAGGAGGCCCACCGTCCAGCAACAACCAGCTGATCCCGCCTGCCCCGGGGGCCTCCCGGGCTTCGGTTCTCAGCTAGAGACAGGGCGGCCGCCGCGGTGAAAACACCGGATACTACCTAGACCAGTGGTCGGTGACAAGGGTCCTAACCCTTCCGCTTTGCAGAGAAGAATGCCCGCAAAGACAGAAAGTAGTGAGTATTTACTAAGAGGAGAGAGTACAGGGCGCGTGGATAAACACTCCAGCCGCCTGAAGGAGACTGAGTCGAACCCTCTTGACAGTTTGACTTAATTTGGGCATTTCTTCCGGGTTTCCTTCGGCGGGTCATTTCGATTTGCCTGGTTCACAGGCGGTATTTGGTGCATCTCAGGACCCTCCTGAATGTGCATACTCGTCTTAGCCAATATGGGTTCCAGCGAAGAGGCCCGTGGGTAGCTGGGTAGCCTAGCATTAGTTAACATCACTTCCCTTTGACCTCCGAGGAGACTTTCTGTGCACATGTGGTCGGACAGGTCTCCTGAGAAATGTGTGGTCTGGGCAGGGCCCAGCCTCCTCCCTAAATTGTCCTGCTATTCTCATCTTGGAGTTTCAGTCCACAGGGAATGAATCTCCAATGCTTAGCTGGGACCCACCTACCTCCTGCCTCATTACCGCCTGAACCACCCCCATCCCCACCTTGTCCATGGAAAAATTCTCTTCCAGAGAACTGGTCCCTGGTGCCACGAAGGTTGGGAACCGCTGCTGTAGAGGGAAGGGACGATATAAAAGAGGCTGTCAGGTGGCGCACAACAACCAGCAGGAACGTCAATGGGACAGACCCAGATCCCTGGGTGGCAGGGGCACACCGCAGGCAACGGGGATCCCTGGCCTCCTCCGGGCCCACGTCTGAGCCCTGGACCCTAAGGTGGGCTGCCCAGAGTGGGACCAGAGAGTTCCCAGGCTCCCCGAAGAGCTTAAATAAACTATGCAGCAGGCAGTGTACAGCTAAAAGCTTTCAAGGGGCTTCCCTGGTGGTCTAGTGGTAGAGCCTGCCTGCCAATGCAGAGGACATGGCTTGGACTCCTGGTCCAGGAAGACACCACAGGGCAACTAAGCACAATGAGGCACCAACCACTGACCAGATGTGCTGCAACTACTGAAGCCCCCTTGACTGGAGCTCATGCTCTGCAACAAGAGAAGCCACCGCATTGAGAAGCCTGCACTCTGGCATGAAGGGTAACGAAGATCCATCACAGCCAAAAAGTAAAATAAAAATAAATAAATAGATCCTTATTTTTTAAAAAAGCATATAATGATGCATAGAAAACAATGAATTGATGGTTTCATTTGTGGAAAGGTGAAGTTTGTTTACTTTGGCAGGGCCACGTGGCTTACAGGATCTTAGTTTCCCAACCAGGAATTGAATCCGGGTCTTCAGCAGTAAAAGCACCACATCCTAACCACTGAACCACCAGGGATTTCCTGGATGACTGTTTGAATTCTATCATTTTGAGCAGAGGTCTTTTTTTTTTTTTTTTTTGGTTGTGCTGGTTTTCCTTGCTGCACACAAGGTTTCTCTAGTTGTAGCTCTAGTTGTAGTTTTCCACTTTAGAGGGAAAAAATCCCAAGAGAAAAACTGGGGATCTAGGGTCAGTTGTGCATGTGTGCTAAGTCACTTTAGTGATGTCCGACTCTTTGCAACCCTATAGAATGTAACCCACCAGGCTCCTCTGTCCATGGGATTCTCCAGGCAAGAATATTGGAGTGGGTTGCCATTTCCTCCTTCAGGGGATCTTCCCCACCCAGGGATCGAACCTGTGTCTCCTGTGACTCCTGCATCACAGGCGGATTCTTTACCACTGAGCCACCAGAGAAGCCCAGGGTCAGGCATAGTGATTTTAAAAATTGACACCACAAGTGTGATCCATAAAAAAAAAATGGAGACACTGAAAGTTGTCAAAATTAAAAGCCTACGCTCTGAAGCACCTCTTCAGAGGATGAAAGGACCAAGGACAGAGGCCAGGAGAGAAAATATGTGCAAACCACAAGTCAGATACGAATATGAAAAATTCTCAGAACATCATGGTATTATCTTTAAAAACATCCAAATATAGAATAGACAAAATACACATAATGTATTTTACCCAAGAGAAGGAGATACCATTAAATGGCAAATAAGCATATGAAAAGCTATGAGGCATTTCCTGGGAATGCAAATGAAAATCATAGGGATATATCTAGGCAGATCCCTCAGAACATCTGAAACAAAATACAGAACAGTAGCAAAATGCTGAGGAAGTCAAGGGAAAATCCAATCATTCATCCTAGTGGTGATGTAAAGTTGTACAGCCACTGTGGAAAACAGTGGTGGTTTACAAACACAAACAACGAAACACCTTCCAAGTACCATACAATCCAGAAACTCAACCCCAGTCAAATTAAAATAGACCATGTAGTAAATGATTGACTCAGCAGGTCTACAATGTTCAAAACCCGCACATTCCAAAGAAAAGTCTGGCTTTGCCTGGCTCCCAGGAAGCCCTTGAAATACCTGATGAGTGTTCTTGTTGAGTTGAGGCTAATAACTTGCAAGGCCTTGGGCCATGGCCATGGGGTAGCAGTTGTGCCTGCAGGAAGGAAGTCAGCTTTGTGGGATCATGTGAGTTCTTCTAGGGAGTGAGGCATCAGATAGGAGGGTGGTCTGGAAGAGGCCCCCCAATCCCTCCCCGATGAATAACATTTATCGTCCCCAAAAATCTTGAACTTGCATGGCCTTAGCACCTCTTGTTCATCAGAGCGCCAAACTGGAAACATGGATTCCTTCAAGGAGTGAGTGGTTAAATAAATTAGTTGGTGGCAGGGGTAGCTGTGAAGTCAAGTGGGCCTTAGGAAGCATTACTAGGAACAAAGCTAGTGGAGGTGACAGAATTGCAGGTGAGCTATTGAAAATCCTAAAAGATGCTGCTATATTAAGTACTACACTCAATATTGTCAGCCAAGAGCCAGACACAACTTAGTGACTGAACAACACAAGGGGTTAGTCGAGGAACTAGAAGCGTTTGGAGATAGAAATGGAAGGAAGAATGGACAGGACTGGGCAATGGGTTGTCTATGTCATGTGGAAATACAGGATAAGGGAATGCTTCCAGGGTCTACAACAGTCCTAGGTGAAGAGTGGTGGAATCCATTCAGACACGGTGCAGTCTGTGGCCCATCCAGGGTAAGAAAGGAGAACAGGGTTTTCGTGCTGGACCGATTTTAATATGTCGTTTCTATGAGGCATCCAAGTCAGAAAACCAAACAGCTGGTTGTACAGCTAATTCTGGAAGGAGATAAAATCTGGGGATTATGCTTTAAAACAAACTCGATCACTAATGTTATTTTTTAAATCATTTCGGTTATGGACTTTAGGGCCCAGGGTGGAGCACTTCAAGTTTTAACATTGAGGTGGAGGAGATGATGCTGGCAAGCAATGCTATGGAAGAGCATCAAGAAAGGCAGCAATGAAAGAAGCCTCTAGCATCAGGAACCCAAGAAACCAAGGCTAGCAATCCCTCACCCCTACTGCTCTGAAGGAAACCAGGATATTTCACCCCAAAGTGTCCCTCACATTTCGGTACATCAAATATTTTTTGGTTGTTAGTTTTTAAAGATTAATTCATTTATATTTAAGGCTGTGCTGGATATTCATTGCTGCGCGTGGGCTTTCTCCCACTGCGGTTGAGCACGGGCTGCTCTTCACTGGGGTCACAGGCTTCTCATTGCAGCAGCTTATCTTGTTTCAGAGCGTGGGCTCTGGGCTCACCGGCTCTAGAGCACAGGCTCAGTAGCTGTAGCACATGGGCTCCACTGCTCCACAGCAAGTGGGATCTTCCCAGACCAGGGACCCACCCCACGTCCCCTGCATTGGCAGGAGGACTCTCTAACCACTGTACAACCAGGGAAGCCCTGGCACAGCAATCATTTTGAATTCCAGGCAGTGGAAACAGTGTCAGACTTTATTTTTTGGGGGCTCCAAAATCACTGTGGATGCTGATTGCAGCCATGAAATTAAAAGACGCTTACTCCTTGGAGGGAAAGATATGACCAACCTAGACAGCATATTAAAAAGCAGAGACATTACTTTGCCAACCAAGGTCCGTCTAGTCAAGGCTATGGTTTTTCCTGTGGTCATATATGGATGTGAGAGTTGGACTGTGAAGAAAGCTAATCACCGAAGAATTGATGCTTTTGAACTGTGGTGCTGGAGAAGACTCTTCAGAGTCCCTTGGACTGCAAGGAGATCCAACCAGTCCATTCTAAAGGAGATCAGTCCTGGGTGTTCATTGGAAGGACTGATGCTAAAGCTGAAACTCCAATACTTTGGCCACCTCATGTGACGAGTTGACTCACTGAAAAGGACTCTGATGCTGGGAAGGATTGGGGGCGGGAGGAGAAGGGGACAACAGAGAATGAGATGGCTGGATGGCATCACCGACTCTGTGGACAGGAGTTTGAGTGAACTCTGGGAGTTGGTGATGGACAGGGAGGCCTGGCGTGCTGTGATTCATGGGGTCGCGGAGAGTTGGACACGACTGAGCGACTGAACTGAACTGAACTGATGATGCAGTAGGTGTGAGGAGGACACTCTGACTCTCCTTTGTCTTCCTGAGAGCAGGAGATAAAGCTCCCATGTGAAATGCACCCTCCCTTTCCCTGGAGGAAGGCATTTTTAAACACCGGAGATAGGAAACAGGGTTGTCAAAGGGAGAACTGGGGACTAAGCAGTCTGCGCTGTTTAACAAACCTTATTAATCTCATCCCTATCTTCTATTTCTTCACCATGAAATACCCACAGCCCAAACTCCTTTTCCTTCTCAATTTTTCACAAATTGATCCTTTGACTAAAAGGTGTAGAAGCTTACTGTTCTTGGCATATTTGGGTCTTCATTCTTTCATGAATGCTCCCATGGACACATAAACGTTTAATAAAATGTGTATGCCCTACTCCTGTTAATCTGCCTTTTGTCAGTTTCAACTTTGGGCCCAGTCACAGACACTAAGAGGGGAGAGAATTTTTCCTTCCCTATAGCTGTTAGGAAGTCCAGTACAATGGTAGATGGCAAGTGAGCATTGTGATGTTCAACAAATAAGTCACTGGTGTCAATGGCAAAAGAAAGCGGTGTTGGGAGCGATTTGGGGATGTTAGGTGAAGATACTGAAAGCATGTATGTTGAAAGAAGTATTCACAAAAGGTCGACTCTGTATTGCGTTTTTTAAAGAGGAGTTTAGGTTCACAGTAAAATTTAGAATAGAGAGTCCAGAATGCCCCCTCTACCACTTCAGGTCCTTGCCTAACCCCATTCCCCACAGACAACAGCCAGAGAGAGAAACTCAGAACCTTCTCCTTTGCCACTCTTCTACCAACATTCCACACCAGTGAGTTGTCTGTGAGCATCAAAATTCACTTTTTAAAAATAGAAGACTTCTCTGTTTTTTTTTTTATGTATTTCTTTTTATTTACTTGGCCGTGTCGGGTCTTACTGGTGGCATGTGGGATCTAGTTCCTCAACAAGGGATTGAACCTGGAACCTGGGGCTCCTGCATTGGGAGCATGGAATCTTAGTCACTGGACCATCACACAAAAAGAGGGAAAGTGAAGGTTAGAAAAACATGGAGATTAGTTATAGATACTGGGACTCCAACACACGGGACTGAATGACTCTAAGGTCAGACTCTAAGGGACTGATTCTGGAAGATTTCTGAATGTGTATGGTCAATTTGATATGCAGGTCATTTTGAACTTACACTACCATCTAGCCACTTCTGAATGTCACACACTCCCTCCTCTCCACTGAAAAGAGAAAGGAAGATGGATAAACATGACTGAACCCCACAAATGGCACTGCTGAATGAAGATGGGTGCTCTCTTTGTGCCAACTGTGACTCTGAGTTGTGATACCAGGGTGTTTTATTTTTTATTTTTATGCTGAGCTACACAGCTTGTGGGGTCTTAGTTCCCCAACCAGGGATTGAACCTGGGCCCTGGCGGGGAAAATGTTGAAACCTAACCACTGAACCACCAGGGAATTACCACTAGGGCTGTTTTTAAAGATTGATTTAATAGTTTTAACACAAGGAGAATGTAAATGTACTTAATGCCACTGATAAATAGCAAAATAATGTTATGTGATACATATCTTTAACTCAATTCAAAACAAAACACCATCTCCCTAACTCAGACTAAGGGAATTTCTGGGTCTGCTGGAGAGGGTCATAGGCAGTGTGGAAAACCAGGGTCAGCAATTCAAAGTATTTTCTTTTTCGTAAGGTGAATAAAAATTATAAATGATAATAGTTGTAGGTGTTATAATTTAAGAAGGGAAAGGCAGGGATTCATTTGAGCATTTAAAAGCATAACCTGGACTCCCAGGTTATGTGGCTTACTGTAAAGAATTCTCCTGCCAGTGCAGAAGCCACAGGAGACTGGGGTTTGGTCCTTGGGTTGGGAAGATTCCCTGGAGAAGGAAATGGCAACCCCCTGCAGTATTCTTGCCTGGGAAATTCCATGGACAGAGGAGTCTGTGGGGTCACAAAGAGTCAGACTTGACTGAGCATGCACGCAATGTAAAAGAATGGTCTGTTTTATAATTGGTGGCATCTTAGTTTTGGTTTAAAAAACAAAAAGACAGTTGAGCCAAAGCACAGTCTTACCAATTATTACATAATCTCAGTTCAGTTCAGTCGCTCAGTCGTGTCCAACTCTCCGCGACCACATGAATCACAGCACTCCAGGCCTCCCTGTCCATCACCAACTCCCAGAGTTCACTCAAACTCATGTCCATTGAGTCGGTGATGCCATCCAGCCATCTCATTCTCTGTCGTCCCCTTCTCCTCCCACCACCAAACTTTCCCAGCATCAGAATCTTTTCCAGTGAGTCAACTCTTTGCATTAGGTGGCCAAAGTATTGGAGTTTCAGCTTTAGCGTCAGTCCTTCCAATGAACACCCAGGACTGATCTCCTTTAGAATGGACTGGTTGGATCTCCTTGCAGTCCAAGGGACTCTCAAGAGTCTTCTCCAGCACCACAGTTCAAAAGCATCAATTCTTCGGAGATCAGCTTTCTTCACAATCCAACTCTCACATCCATACATGACCACGGGAAAAGCCATAGCCTTGTCTAGACGGACCTTGGTTGGCAAAGTAATGTCTCTGCTTTTTAATATACTATCTAGGTTGGTCATAACTTTCCTTCCAAGGAGTAAGCGTCTTTTAATTTCATGGCTGCAATCAGCATCTGCAGTGATTTTGGAGCCCAAAAAAATTAAGTCTGACACTGTTTCCACTGGGACGACAGAAAATGAGATGGCTGGATGGCATCACCGACTCGATGGAGGTGGGTTTGAGTGAACTCCAGGAGTTGGTGATGGACAGGGAGGCTTGGCGTGCTGTGATTCATGGGGTCGCAAAGAGTCGGACACGACTGAGCGACTGAACTGAACTGAAGTGAGCCCTGCAATACTTTCAATTTTCAGGGCAAAAAAGAAATAAAAATCTGATTACCCAATGGCCATTTCTCTACACTTTGGTATGAATAGGATTCCAAATGCCACATAGACTCTCAGGGCTTTTCTTAGGCAGATCTATCAGTGGCTAGAATGTCAAATATACTCCGTGTTTCTGGTTGTGTGAAAAACAAATGAAATATAAGGAGTTTAATTCTGTAGAAAATGTGGGGATTTTCCCTGCCTTTTGTCAGAGCATTTAGCTAAGAGCTAAATCTAAGCACTTCCGCATCTCTTTAAAAGGGATCACTTTGAAGACTAGATGGGACTTTTGTCGGTTGCGCTTTTTTGTTTTTCATTTTCATGAGTTTCTTAAGAAATTAGGAACCATTTCTTTAAAATGGAAACATCTTGAGAGCCAGTTTTTTGAAATGTAAACATCAAGGGAGCCAGCTAGCTTGCCTCTCTCCAGGTTTCTGTGGGAGAGTAAGAGCTAACTTTGGTGGGTGCCTTGCTCCAATATGAAAAAAAAAAAAAAAAATCCTGTCACAAAGATAAAAGTAGTTTGTCTTTCCTCTAGATAAAGCCAATAAGCGAAATGACAGATGGTCACCCCAATTACCAAGTACAGTTAGGATAAACTGTGTGCCACAAACAATGCTGTCAACATAAAAACGCTGAGGCAAAACTCAAGACGAAGCATTTATTTGGGATCAAAGAATTGCAGTTCAAGGTACACCAGATTTGCATAACAAACTAACTCAAATAGGTTTCATTTGAAGCAAGTGAAAGTCAGGAGATTTTAAAGGCAAAAAAGGGGACGTCAACATAATTCAAAGTATTTTGATTGGCGTTGGCGGCAGAAAGCTAGTCTTGGCTAAACGCGTTTGGTTGCTAAATATCACTATGCCAAAGTCTGTTCCTGGAGCAAGGTACTTTTCCAGAGCTCTTGAAAATACTTGTGGTTTGGCCCTGTCCAAAAGTTCACAGTTCACAGGATGAGGACATGCATAAGACTCAATTATCTAATGGTCCCTAGGCTCCATTTAAAAACTCATTGACATAAGCAACTCATTTTATTTCATCTTTCGTGATGCCGTCAAGTCCTCTTACTTGTTATACTTATCTTGAAAACATGTATATAATGGGTTCTTATGTGCTTGTCTACATAAGGGAGTGAGGGGATTTATTATTTTTTTTCTGTCTTTGCAATTTCTTAGAGTTTGCTTGTGATGCACATCACACTCTGGTTTAATACTGATCCAATAATATGGTATAATGAGAAATTTATTTGGTCTTTGTTCACAGATCCTGGCAGAGGTCCTAAAACCCTTTTAAATTTAAGTACATGCTTCCCTGAATTGTGAGCCACTCTAACAAAACAACACCCCAGAAGAGGGACATGGAAACCTCAGATTTATAGCCAGTCGATCAGAAGCAGAGTTAACAATATTGACTTTTGAAAGGTACCTAAAGTTGAGATGGAGAAGACTCTGGAGAGTCCCTTGGACTGCAAGGAGATCCAACCAGTCCATTCTAAAGGAGATCAATCCAGGGTGTTCATTGGAAGGACTGATGCTAAAGCTGAAACTCCAATACTTTGGCCCCCTCATGCGTCGAGTTGACTCACTGGAAGAGTCTGATGCTAGGAAGGATTGGGGGTGGGAGGAGATGGGGACGACAGAGAATGAGATGGCTGGATGGCATCACCGACTCAATGGACATGAGTTTGAGTGAACTCTGGGAGTTGGTGATGTACAGGGAGGCCTGGCGTGCTGTGATTCATGGGGTCGCAAAGAGTCGGACACGACTGAGCGACTGAACTGAACTGAACTGAAAGTTGAGGTTCAGTGGAAAAGACCCTGATGCTGGGAAAGACTGAAGGCAGGAGGAAAAGGGGACGACAGAGGATGAGATGGTTGGATGGCATCACCGACTCAATGGACTTGAGTTTGAGCAAGCTCCGGGAGTTGGTGATGGGCAGGGAAGACTGGCGTGCTGCAGTCTGTGGGGGTCGAAAATAGTTTGACATGACTGAGTGACTGAACTGAAGTTGGGGCAGTCTTCTGGGACTGAGCCCTTAACCTGTGGGATCTAATGCTATCTCCAGGGAGATAATGTCAGAATTAATTACTTGGTGAGATTAGAAAGACACACATTGCAAATACTAACCAAAGTGTTTTCTGTCCCTAATACCTTTATGGAGAGGCTCTTCAGCAAGAAAGATTTTGTTTTTATTTTTCCAACAGCCACCATCAAAATCTGTTTACTGGGAGGAAATCTCAATCACTCACTGGTATCTAGAGTACAGGAAATATGAGGTAAAGAAGGGTGACCACTTAAACAACAGACATTCAATAAGCCACATCTAGCATATGACAAACAACTCAGCGACTTCAACAAAAATAAGGAAAAAAGGTAGGTGCAAGACTTATGAGACAGCTACTGAAAGACATAAGGATCCATTCTCGATCTTAACTGCAATTAATCTGATTTAGGAAAACACACACATATTTTTGAGTTAACTGAGAAAACTGAGCAGCACCCCACTCCAGTACTCTTGCCTGGAATATCCCATGGAGGAGGAGCCTGGTAGGCTGCAGTCCATGGGGCTGCTAATGAAGAAGGAATTCATAGGGCCTGGACTCCATCTTAGGCCTATTCATGCTGATCATGCTCAGCCACCTCTTCAGTGGACTCTGAAATCTACTTAGTGCCTATGGAAACTATAATAGACGGATAAGACCCCCTGTGAACAGGGGAATCTTGAAGATCACATACAGGTTACTCATCGCCTAAGAGAAAACACCCCTGCCTCCAGACAGGTCATAGGTTTTTTCTGTATCTATCGGAATGTAACCACAGACTTATTGATTATTAACTGTTTGAACACATAACACATGAATGATGGGGTTACTGTGATTGTATTTACCCTTCCTTTGTTTATGTAAGTCTCAAGGAATTTGGGGTGGTGGGTTTGGACACGTACACATGGGGTATAAAAGATTTTCACAAATGCTGGTCGGGGTCCTTGGCTAAGAGGAGACTCTGCCTTGGGCCCACTGGTGTAATAAACTGCACTCCACTATCTGCATTGTCCTTTTGAGTGAGTTTGTTTCCCGGAACGCGTGGCTACAACACAAAGAGTAGGACACAACTGAGCGACTTCACTTTCACTTTTCACTTTCATGCATTGGAGAAGGAAACGGCAACCCACTCCAGTGTTCTTGCCTGGAGAATCCAGGGATGGGGGAGCCTGGTGGGCTGCTGTCTATGGGGTCGCACCGGGTCGGACACGACTGAAGTGATTTAACAGCAGTGGCAGCAGTAATATATTTATTCTAAAATATTTTTTGTGTTATGGCTATTAGGTTTATAAATAGCCCTCACATTTTGAAAACGAATTCTCAAGAAGTTATGCATTAAATGGTGAGATCATATGTTAAATAATCCATCAGTGTACATGAACATGGATGAAATAAGAATGTTCATTAAATGACAAATAATGGAAGACTGGGGAAGTGTTTAGCTGATTTCATAATAGTCTTTTCCATTTCTGTACATATTTGAAAATAACAAAAGACAGAATGTGTCTTAGTCTGTTCTGGCTGTCATAACAAAATATCACTGGCTGGCTGGTTTATAAACAACAGATAATTATTTCTCACAGCACTGGAGGCTGGAAAACAGAGATCAGGGTGCTCAGCATGGTCAGGGTAGGGTTCACTTCATGGCTGTTGATTTCTTAATCTATCCCCACAAGGTGGAAGGAGTTAGGGATCTTTCTGGTGCCTCTTTTGAGGCACTAATCTATTCACAAGGGGTCCATTCTCATGATTTAAGCACCTCCAAAAAGCCCAACCTCCTAATACCATCACCTTTGTGGCTTAGGATTTCAACAAGTGAATGTGAAGGGAACACAAACATTCAGATTGTAGCAGTGTTGTTGTAACAGAAATTTAATATGTTCAGAAAGAACAACAACCAAAAAAAAAGAAAAAAAAAAGGGAAAGAGGGAACCTCTGGTTTCTGGTCAAGCATATAACAAGCTGGATTTCTCCACTCCATCCTAACCAGCAAAAGGCTAAACAGACTGAAAGAATAAACAATTCTTCTCAGATTCCTAAGTGTGGTCACAGGGCAAGCCGCTGTCTCCAAATTGGAGGACTGACAGGGAAACAGAATCATGACTCACTGAATCAGAAACCAACAAGCTAAAACCACTGTGTGAACCAATGCCAAGATAGGGAAACTGGAACTGTAATTGACAAATTCCTGGAGGCTCAGAGGGGACAAGTCTGAGAAACAAAAACTCAGGGGAACCAAAGCATGGGGAAAAACCCACACTTCTATTGACATTTTTATCTCAGAGTGTGATCTTGGCCAGGAGAAAGGAAAAGGAACCATATTCAACTAGTTCAAGGCATTTCGTTTTTTACACAAAGTGTGCTCCAGGAGAAACTTTTAAAGCAGAGCCTTAGGTTTTATCAGAGCCTAAGTGACCTGGGAGAAGGAAAATGCCCAACTCCAGCCACCTTGTTCCACCTAATGCAGAGGAGAGACTGAAAAGGCAAATACACTGAGACCTATGTTATGTATCAATTTAAATTATTTTATTTTAACTTAAAACTTTAAACCACAAACAAAACTTCCTATGTTTGGGAACTTTTAAGAAATCATTCCTAAAAAAAAAAAAGAAATCATTCCTAAGGATCCATAGGTAATGAGGAAGTTATAATGCAAAAAGAAAAAGAAATACTGATAACTAACCACAGGGCTACAGAACACTTGCCCTCTGCCCACACCTTAAAATCACCTGTTGATTGTAGTTCCATTTACTGAGTACATGATACTTAGCTATTAAGAAAAAGCGTAAGGCATAAGGAAATTTTTTTTCAAAGTTTGAAGAGAAAAAAGAAGAAAAAAAGTCTGAACAGACAGAGCAAGTATCAGAATCAGACTCAAGACAAGTCAGACATGTGGAATTATGGGACCAGGAATTTAAAACAATTAAAATTTAAAACAATTAAAAACAATTTGTCTACTTCTGGATAAAGTAGACAAATAACTGAGATGGAAATTCTACCACAGAACCAAGAAGAAATGATAAAGATAAAAAATTCTGTAACAAAAGTAAAGAATACTTTCAATAAGCTTATTTGTCGACTGGACATAATGAAGAAAAGATTCTGACTTAAAGGTATCTCAATAGAAACCACCAAAACTGGGGGTGGGGCAAAACAGAATACTCAACTGTAGGACAACTACAAAAGCTGTAAATTATGAGTAATAGGAATAGAAAAAGATAAAGCAACAGAGAAAACTGGATTAGTAATTAATAACTTCCTAAAACAGAATACAACATACTAAAATGGTTTCACTGGTGTATTCCAGTAAATGTTTAAGGAAGAAATTATACAAATTTTCTACAATCTCTTTCAGAGGACAGAAACAGAAGGAATAATTCCTAACTCATTCTCACAGACTAGCATTACCATAATACCCAAACAAAAGATACCAGAAAATTTCAGACCAATACCATTCTTGAGCATTGAGCAAAAATTCTTCACAATGAATACCATTACACATCTACTAAAATCCAAACTCTATAGACACTGAAACAACAAATGCTGGTGAGGATGTGGAACAACAGGAACTCATTCATTCACTGCTGGTAAGAACAGTATGGCTACCTTGGAAGACACACTGGCAGTTTCTTAGAAAACAAACATACTCTTACCAGCAATAGGGCTCCTCAGTATCTACCCAAAGGAGTCTAAGACTTATGTTCACACAAAAACCTGTATATAACTGTTTATACTAGCTTTATTCATAATTGCCAAAACCTGGACCCAACCAAGATGTCTCCTTCAATAGTGTTTGGATAAACGGTGGTATATCCAGAAAATGAATGGAACATCATTCAGTTTTAAAAAGAAACACACTATCAAGCCATGATGGAGGAACCTTTTTCATTTAAGGAGGAAACTTAAAATGCACGTTAGTAAGTGAAAACAGCCATCTGAAAAAGCCATATACTATATGATTCCAACTATATGCCATTCTGGGAAAGGCTAAACTATGGAGCTATAAAAAAAGGATCACTGGTTCCCAGGCTATGTGGGGAGGGATGAATACACAGAATAGAGGAATTTTAGGGCAGTGAAACTACTCTATGTGATCCTATAGTGATGCACTGGTTGTTGTTTAGAAACTAACTTGTGTCCAATCGTTTGCAACCCCACACCCCACACCCTACACGCCTCTGTCCATGGGATTTCCCAGGCAAGAATACTGACTAGAATGGGTTGCCATTTCCTCCTCCAGGGCATCTTCCCAACCCATGGATTGAATCCATGTCTCTTGTATCGGTAGGCAGATTCTTTACTACTGAGCCACCAATTATAAATTTATTCAAACTCCAATGATAAATTTGTTCAAATTATAAATTTGTTCAAATATATTCAAACTCAGAATATACATCAGCCACAGTAAACCCTCATATGAACTATATAAACACTGGGTGACAAAAATGAATCAGTGTAGGTTCATCAATTATAACAGAAGGACCTCTCCGGTGGGGGATGTTGACAATGGAGGTGATGCATGTACAGCGGCAGGACACTTTCCTCTTAATTTTGTTATGAACCTAAAACCTCTAAAAATTAAAAACTTTAAATAAAAAAGTTAAAACTGTGGATATGAAAAAACACAAAACATTGGACCAAGGGGTTACTAAGCCTGGGTTTAATTCCAAGTCTGCTACTAACTAGCTCTCCAAGTCACTCACTTCCCCTTTCTGGGCCCTAATTTACTTATCTGCTTAAGAAGGAAGGTGGGAATCATATCTAAGGCTTTTTCCTGTTCTAATTTTCTATATTAATGTTATTTTTTCTATTTTAAAGTTACAAATGACCTCAAAATCTATGTAAGATTTTGTGTATCAGATAAAATGGAATAATATGGCCACATAGGCATGAAAAATGATAGCTATTAAAATAAAAACAAGAAGATTAGGAAGTGACAAGTTTGCTTATGTTTAAAGTATCCATTTTGACATTTACATTCATAGAGTTTCAAAACTCAGTTTCCTCCTGGCCTTTTATTCTTATCCTCACCACACAAAATTAACAGCACATACTCTACCTTTTGTAATGGCTGCTTTCAAATTTATCCAAAAGTAGAAGACTACAGACTGAAATTGAAGAAAGTAGGGAAAACCACTAGACCATTCAGATATGACCTAAATCAAATCCCTTATGATTATACAGTGGAAGTAAGAAATAGATTTAAGGGACTAGATCTGACAGATAGATAGCCTGATGAACTCTGAATGGAGGTTCGTGACATTGTACAGGAGACAGGGACCAAGACCTTCCCCATGGAAAAGAAATGCAAAAAAAGCAAAATGGCTGTCTGAGGAGGCCTTACAAATAGCTGTGAAAAGAAGAGAAGCGAAAAGCAAAGGAGAAAAGGAAAGATATAAGCATCTGAATGCAGAGTTCCAAAGAATAGCTAGGAGAGATAAGAAAGCCTTCCTCAGCGATCAATGCAAAGAAATAGAGGAAAACAACAGAACAGGAAAAACAAGAGATCTTTTCAAGAAAATTAGAGATACCGAGGGAACATTTCATGCAAAGATGGGCTCGATAAAGGACAGAAATGGTATGGACCTAACAGAAGCAGAAGATATTAAGAAGAGGTGGCAAGAATACACAGAAGAACTGTACAAAAAAGATCTTCACGACCCAGATAACCACGATGGCGTGATCACTCACCTGGAACCAGACATCTTGGAATGTGAAGTCAAGTGGGCCTTAGAGAGCATCACTACAAACAAAGCTAGTGGAGGTGATGGAATTCCAGTTGAGCTATTTTAAATCCTGAAAGATGATGCTGTGAAAGTGCTGCACTCAATATGCCACCAAATTTGGAAAACTCAGCAGTGGCCACAGGACAGGAAAAGGTCAGTCTTCATTCCAATCCCAAAGAAAGGCAATGCCAAAGAATGCTCAAACTACTGCACAATTGCACTCATCTCACACGCTAGTAAAGTCATGCTCAAAATTCTCCAAGCCAGGCTTCAGCAATATGTGAACCGTGAACTCCCAGATGTTCAAGCAGGTTTTAGAAAAGGCAGAGGCACCAGAGATCAAACTGCCAACATCCGCTGGATCATGGAGAAAGCAAGAGAGTTCCAGAAGAGCATCTATTTCTGCTTCATTGACTATGCCAAAGCCTTTGACTGTGTGGATCACAATAAACTGTAGAACATTCTTAAAGAGATGGGAATACCAGACCACCTGACCTGCCTCTTGAGAAACCTGTATGCAGGTCAGGAAGCAACAGTTAGAACTGGACATGGAACAAGACTGGTTCCAAATAGGAAAAGGAGTAGGTCAAGGTTGTATATTTTCACCCTGCTTATTTAACTTATATGCAGGGTACATCATGAGGAACGCTTGGCTGGAAGAAGCACAAGCTGGAATCAAGATTGCCGGGAGAAATATCAATAACCTCAGATATGCAGATGACACCACCCTTATGGCAGAAAGTGAAGAGGAACTCAAAGGCCTCTTGTTGACAGTGAAAGAGGAGAGTGAAAAGGTTGGCTTGAAGCTCAACATTCAGAAAACAAAGATCATGGCATCTGGTCCCATCACTTCATGGGAAATAGATGGAAAAACAGTGGAAACAGTGTCAGACTTTATTGTTTTGGGCTCCATAATCACTGCAGATGCTGATTGCAGCCAGGAAATTAAAAGACACTTACTTCTTGGAAGTAAAGTTATGAGCAACCTAGATAGCATATTAAAAAGCAGAGACATTACTTTGCCAACCAAGGTCCGTCTAGTCAAGGCTATGGTTTTTCCCGTGGTCATGTATGGATGTGAGAGTTGGACTGTGAAGAAAGCTGATCGCCGAAGAATTGATGTTTTTGAACTGTGGTACTGGAGAAGACTCTTCAGAGTCCCTTGGACTGCAAGGAGATCCAACCAGTCCATTCTAAAGGAGATCAATCCTGGGTGTTCATTGGAGGGACTGATGCTAAAGCTGAAACTCCAATACTTTGGCCACCTCATGCGATGAGTTGACTCACTGGAAAAGAGTCTGATGCTGGGAGGGATTGGGGGTGGTAGGAGACGGGGACGACGGAGAATGAGATGGCTGGATGGCATCACCGACTCGATGGACATGAGTTTGAGTGAACTTCGGGAGTTAGTGGTGGACAGGGAGGCCTGGCGTGCTGTGATTCATGGGGTCGCAAAGAGTCGGACACGACTGAGCGACTGAACTGAACTGAACTAGGAAGTACTGTCTGTCATTATTTATCCTACACTACACAGCTTGGACATGGAACAACAGACTGGTTCCAAATAGGAAAAGGAGTACATCAAGGTTGTATATTGTCACCCTGCTTATTTAACTTGTATGCAGAGTACATCATGAGGAACGCTGGACTGGAAGAAGCACAAGCTGGAATCAAGATTGCTGGGAGAAATATCAATAACTTCAGATATGCAGATGACACCACCCTTATGGCAGAAAGTGAAGAGGAACTCAAAAGCCTCTTGATGAAAGTGAAAGAGGAGAGTGATAAGGTTGGCTTGAACCTCAACATTCAGAAAACAAAGATCATGGCATCTGGTCCTATCACTTTCATGGGAAATAGATGGGGAAACAGTGGAAGCAGTGGCTGACTTTATTTTGGGGGGCTCCAAAATCACTGCGGATGCTGATTGCAGCCATGAAATTAAAAGACGCTTACTCCTTGGAAGGAAAGTTATGACCAACATAGATAGTATATTAAAAAGCAGAGATATTACTTTGCCAACAAAGGTCCGTCTAGTCAAGGCTATGGTTTTTCCAGTGGTCATGTATGGATGTGAGAGTTGGACTGTGAAGAAAGCTGATCGCCGAAGAATTTATGCTTTTGAACTGTGGTGCTCGAGAAGACTCTTGAGGGCCCCTGGACTGCAAGATCCAACCAGTCCATTCTAAAGGATAACAATCCTGGGTTTTCATTGGAAGGACTGATGCTAAAGCTGAAACTCCAATGGCCACCTCATGCGATGAGTTGACTCACTGGAAAAGACTCTGATGCTGGGAAGGATTGGGGGCGGGAGGAGAAGGGGATGACAGAGAATGAGATGGCTGGATGGCATCACCGACTCGATGGAGGTGAGTTTGAGTGAACTCCAGGAGTTGGTGATGGACAGGGAGGCCTGGCGTGCTGTGATTCATGGGGTCGCGGAGAGTCAGACACGACTGAGCGACTGAACTGAACTGAACTGACACAGCTTCCAGGATCTTAGTTCCCCAACCAGGGATCAAACCCAAGGCCTATGCAGTGAAAGCGTGGAGTCCTAACCACTGGATTGCCAGGGAATTCCCTATTTATCCTTTATGGTTGTTCTTATTTTATCTATCCCCATGCAGTTAGTGGTTTATTTATAATCACAGACACCATGTCATTGCACACATAACCTCTTCAGGAGGTGTTTCTAAAATGTAAAGATCCTTATATAATTGCAATAATTTTGTTGTATAAAATCAAAATATTTAAAATTATAAGTGCTAAATTGTGTAATTACTGTACTGCAATCATTACTTAATGTAGACTGATGGCAGTATGGATACAAAATTTATCTTAGGCAATATGTAGGTGTGTCTTGCAAGTTTTTTAACCTCTATGTACCACTCACCTTTTTTTAAAAAAAATCTGAGAACTTTGGCTGTAAACTGTTGTATTCAGGGTAAACTGATTAGTTCAGTTACTCTTAGTGGGCAGTGGATAGGGTAAGTTCTTCTAGAGTAGAAGTATCTATTGGAATTTCCTCGGAGGCTTTCTTCTGGCCAGGCCATGCAGCTTGTGGGAATCTTAGTTCCCCAACCAGGATTGAACACATACCCCTAGCAGTGGAAGTGCCGAGTCTTAGCCACTGGATGGTCAGGGAAATCCCACATTACCATTTTCTTTTAATCATATTATTCACTTGCCATTTGTTCATTAGAATTTGCCACGATCCAGATTTGGCTTATTGAGTTTTTTGAATTGTTTAACATGTTGACCCTTCTGTATCTCCTATACACCAACTATGCTCAACATCATGAAATATAAGGGAAAAGAAACTAAAACCACAGTGCTCTAATGCTATATACATTTACTCAAAGAGTCAAAGTTTTTAAAGCAAATCATATTCACTTTAGCAAGGATATAAGAAAATTGGAACTTACACTGCAAGTAGGAATACAAAAGGGAGCAATCATTTTAAAAGACAGTTTGGTGTTTCTGGAAAAGTTATATATTCACCTACAGTCTGATTCAGGTATTGCATTTTAAGGTAGCAGCATGAGAGAAAGGAAACGATTCAATATGAACTGTATCCAACTTCTATACGGCTTTTATCTGGAACAGCCAAAACTAGAAATAATTAAAATATCCATAAACAGATGAATAAATAAATTGTGGTAAAGTGATAGAACATAATTCTCAATAATATAAAAAGAACTACTCATATAAGCACCACTGAGGAACTGCAAAATAGACACGTCATATAAGGGTACCCAAAGGAAAAAAAAAAGACTAAACACTTTATGATTTTAATCATATAAAATTCTGGAAAATGCAAACTAATCTGTTATAATGAAAAGCAAATTAATGGCTGCTTGGAGGACAAAGAGATTCAAGGTAAGTATGGGGTGACAGAAACTATCATATGATTGTTTGATGGTTTCATGGATTTACATAAATGTGAAAAATCATCAAATTGTATAGCTTAAATAGAAACAGGATTTCCTCATTTAGACCATCAGGTTTGGCAACCATACTGACTCAATGGACAGGTTCAGTACTTGCCTCAGTGGCAGCCAAAAACAGGTGAGCAATTTTTGAAGTGGAAACTTCATTCAACATGGATACTGGATGGGTCACAAATCTCACAGAGCTGAATAAGGAATTCTTTCCTCTCTATCCTTGTTCTGTCTGCACAATGGCCTTATGTGAACAGCCCAGAAAGGCCAGAGGAATCCACAAAACCTTTATTTTATTTTCCTTGACAAGGCCCTAAGTTATACAGATAAAAGTTTCAGAAGTTCTGAGAATTTCCACACTTGCTTATCCTCCAAAGCCATAGTGACTAAACATTTTGAGTGACCTTTTGAAAGGGGCACATTCTAATCAGTATGCTGCAGTCTCCTTCACTATTAATCGAGTGTTTCTATAATCTTAAAATCACTGATGTTACTCTCAGGACATCAAGGCACAGGGCTCCACTGCAGGACCTGGGGAATAGATTTCCCTCAACACTGCTGAGCAAGATGCAATATCACCTGTGAACAAGAGAACAAGTTTATGTTGCTCTCAGAAGCACTGAGAGAAGTCACAGCAATCAGAAACGGCCCCCTCCTCAGTTTGAACTCTAAACCTGAAATATATCATGGCATACAATTTATAAATTAGGACCACAAAACCCTACAGTTTTTCCTTGAAGGCTTTGAGCAGCAACGCAACCTAGGCCACAATTGGAGAGGCATATTCTGCCATCATACTGTTTCCACTGAGGCACACAATTTGGGATCCTCACCAGAGCATTTCATCTCTTCAGGCTAGCAAACCCAATTAACAACAAACCACTCCATTCAGTGAAGGAACTCCTAAGAAAAATGGTGGCTTAAACAGTTAAGACCTCTACTATTCTACAAACAAAAGCAAGGGGAAACTGACTGTTTCCTGGGTTGATGTCTTGGAGGCTGGAAAATCCCATCACTAGAGTCTCATGAGACCAATAATATCCCTGGAAAGTGTAATCCATCTTTTCAAATCACCAGCAGAGTCCTTTAGGCCAAAACTGGGTAAGGTCCATGCTTTAGCTCATGAAGGAGGCAAAAAAACTGGGAAAGACTTAACTGCTCAAGCTGCTCATGAATCATCCCACAAATGGGTCGGCACTGGGCTTTCCTTCCCTGAACACACTAGGCTGGGTGAATGCGGCACACAACAGAAATCTGCCTGGTAGTTAGGGGTGATATGATTTCTGCTACAGAACTGGCAGTGACATCAATCTGGCATGGGTTCTGGAGAGGTTAAAAAGGGCAACACAGTTCCCACATACCTGAAGTTAAGTGGATGGCTGGATGCATGCGGTTCAAAACAGGCAAAGGGCATCTTCATAAGGGATCTCCTCCAGTGTTGTTGCACTTGACAAAGAAATCATATATACCTGCACATTGAAGGTAGTGCTCCCATTTGAAATTTGTGGTATCCAGTGAAATATGTTCTTCAGCTGAAGGCTTTCTCACATTCGCTGAACTTATAAGGCCTTTCTCCACTGAATTCTCTGGAGTATACTGAAGCTAGACTTCAGCTACACAATTTTCCATGTCTGCCATCCTCATAAGGCGTTCATCCAGTGTGACATTATGTTGTTTTAGGAGCCTAAAGATTAATTTCCCACATACGAATATGCACAAAGCATTTCTCCAATGTAAACATTCTAGTGGTCACTGAAGCTGGACCTATGGGTAAACGATTTCCCAAATTCACTGCACTTATCAGGCCTTTAACAAGTGTGAACTCTTCGGTGTTTAATAAGGCTAGAGCTATGGCTAAAAGATTTCCCACATTCACTACACTCATAAGGTCTTTCTCCAGTGTGAATTCTCCTGTGTTTAATGAGGCTGGAGTTTTGAGTAAAAGATTTCCCACATTCACTACACTCATAAGGCCTTGATCCTGTGTGAACTCTCTGGTGTTTTAAGAGACTGGAGCTGTAAGTAAAGAATTTCCCACATTCACTGCACTCATAAGGCCTTTCTCCAGTGTGAACCCTCCGATGCTGCAGAAGTGCAGAGCTTTGGCTAAAAGATTTCCCACATTCACTGCACTTGTAAGGCCTTTCTCCACTATGAACTCTACGGTGTTCAATGAGGCTAGAGTTTTGGGTAAAGGATTTTCCACATTCATTGCACTCATAGGGCCTTGATCCAGAGTGAACTCTCTGGTGTTTTATGAGACTGGAGTGGTATGTGAAGAATTTTCCACATTCACTGCACTCATAAGGCCTTTCTCCAGTGTGAACACTCCTGTGTTGAAGGAGTGCAGAACTTTCACTAAAGGATTTCCCACATTCACTACACTCGTACGGCCTTTCTCCAGTATGAATTCTCCGATGTTTAATAAGGTTGGATTTGTTGCTAAATAATTTTCCACATTCATCACACTCATGAGGTCTTGCTCCAGTGTGAACTCTCCGATGCTGAATGAGGCTAGAGCTCTGTCTAAAGGACTTCCCACATTCCCTACACTCATAAGGCTTTTCTCCTGTATGAACTCTCCAATGGTCATTGAGGCTGTAGCTTTTGCTAAAAGATTTCCCACATTCATTACATGTGTAGCATTTTTCTCTAGTGGGGATTCTTTGGTGCTGAGAAAGTATATGTCTGCAATTGAAGTCTGCAGTGCATTCTCCAGGGCTGTAACGAGTTTTCCCCCTGTGAAAGGCTGCTCCACACTCAGTTCTCCTGTTTGACTTATCCCTGGTCTGTGTGGATTCCCCACAGGAAAGTGACTTCCCCAACACAAAAAATCTGCAGTTGTTAAAAAATGAGGCTTTGCCCATCTTGCTTCTGAGGCATTTCTCTCCAATGTGCTGCTTGTGGTGCTGATGTTTTACACTGAAATACAAGTGTTTCTCCCATGCCCCAATATCATACAGTTTCTGCCTCTGATGCTCAGTCAAGTGCAAAATGTCTCCCAAGTCCAGGTCACATATCTCACAAAAATGGGCCTTCTGGGAGAACATGCCTGCCTTGGGAATCCTGACCTCTGACATTCCATGTACAAAAATGTTCTGTTCAGAAGGTGCCTCTTCATCCTCTGCTCCATGCCAACAACCTGAAAGCAAGTAATGCTGGTGAAGTGCACACTGACATTGGTGGGAGGGGGTAGCTGCTACACAAGTTCAGTGTAATAAACCCAAGAACCTGTCCATGCTATTGTTTTCAGGAACAAAGAGTTGGTTCTGGTTGAGGATGGGGCTGCTTAGAACTACTGGGCTATCAAGATCAGAGAATGGGAGAGATTTTATGAGGTGAAGGGCACAACCACGTGGTGGACACAAAGCAGAGAGACAGGGCCTGCAATTCATTCCTCAACAACCAACTTTCAAAAGGAACTTGTCTGCTGGTGACACATAAACACTGTAGAAAAAGGCTGTGTCACACACACACTCAAAAGAATAAAAATTAAATAATTTTTAAAAAGTTGTGTCAAGACACAAGAAAATACAACTGTATCAGGGTACCTGGTGTTGCAGGACTATTTAAGAATGTGTGCAGACCTCATGAAACAATACACAGAGGCCAATGTGGAAAGCACCGCAGATGCAGTGGTGAGAAAAACACGTGAGAGAGGAGTCCAGAAATGTGAGGTTAACCACAGGTTGGAAATAAGAGTATAAGTGACAAAAGAAATGATGAATCAGCAAAGTGTCAAGAAAGGGGAAGAAGGAAAGACACAAATGAAGTGTGGCCACTGGAATCAAAATTTTAGTCAAACACAATAGGTTTCTGTTGCAGTTTGTATACAGCACTGTCATCATGTCCTTTATGTGCTATGATGCAGGGCCAGGCTCCATCTGAGCCATCTTGCTTGATTCATATACATCCTGTGAAATTCTGTGGGCTCTCCAACCTGATTCCACTCTCTCAGTGATCAAATACATGGCACTCTGATGACACAAGAACCAAAGAATTCAAAATCTATGATAAACCATAATGGAAAAGAATAATGAAAAGAATTAAAAAATAATAATAAGAGTGCAAGTCGACAGGAAGGCTAGTGTTGGATATGCTAAAGGAAGGAGAGTAGAGTGTGCAAATCTCAGCCCAACCAACCACAGCACCAATGCAGGGAACTGGGGAAGGAAGCAGTGTCCAGGGTCCTGATGTGAGGACAGAATGCTCCTGGGAAAAAAAAGGGCAGAGGCAGTTCACGGAACAGAGATGAGTTTGACAGTCTTACCCAAGGAGATTATAAGTGCCAAGTTCTCCAGCATCACGCTGTGGTACAGGCATCTCTGAGCATCATCAAGGAGACCCCACTCCTCCCAGGAGAAGTACACAGCCACATCCTCAAAGGTCACACTGCCCTGGCAAGATGGGAACAGATGAAATCATAAATGGCCCCCTTCTCAAGGACAACTATCCACTCCCCCCCCACATCCCACACATACATCCACCCCATGCCCATCTTCCTTCCAAACTCTCCAACTCAGAGAAGAAACCAGGCCCTGGTACTACTAATGGCACTGTCTTCAAATGGTCCCACTTATCACTGGAACCAGTCATCTATAGGAAGAGGTGAGTAGATGGGTATCAAAGTTGTGGACCTGGCATACAGGGATCCACACACTCGTGCCAGGATATTCCACTTATGTGGCCAAGGTCACATAAGTCTCAATTCCAGGACCCTGGTGTCATCAAGGATATTCCCTTTTCAGGTATGCATAATCTGTGAGACTGGATCAAACAGCAACATGCCTACAATTACCACCTCCTCACTTTCCCACACTCCAGACTTCTAGACTTGTGTATTTAGCTGCTCAATTAATGCCACCACCTAATGCTCTCAGAAACATCTCAGAAGTTTCTAATATCTCTGGAGAATATTACTATTGCCAACTTCCTCATCTCAGTTAATAGAGCTCCCATTACCACACCTGCTCAAAACAAAACAACACGAGGAGTATACCTGAATCCTGTTTTACTCCCTCATGGTTCACATCAGAAAATACAACGTGGACTTCCCTGGTGGTCCAGTGGCTAAGACTCTAAGCTCCCAATGCAGTGGACCTGGGGTTTGAGCCCTGGTCAGGGAACTAGATCCCACAAGTCACAACTAAGAGTTTGCATGCTGCAACTAAAGATTCCTCGTGCCACAACTAAAATCCTGCACGCACAATGAAGACTGAAGACCTTTCACACCTGTTTATGATGGCTGTCAGAAACAAAAATTCCTTCATATAATCCTGGCCGTGGGGTTTCTCCAGGGCTTCCATATCCCAAACTGGGGACAAGGCAGCAAGAGATCGCAAGAAACCACAATCCAGAGAACATGTGGCTGGTGGTCAGGGCGAGTGAGGAAATGGGACACCTTGGCGTGCTGGCTCCAAAAACTGCCTCTGTAGCCGTAGGAAATGTGGAAAACGCCAGCTCTTGAGGGATGAGTCTATGGCGGGTTCGATGGGCTCAGGCCTCCCGATACTCGTGTCTGGCCCTGAAGGCTGGGACGTTGGCACCCATTCAATCTCAGTGCCGCAGAGCTCGGTTCGGTCTTTAACAGGTGTTCCCTCTGGCTGTCACCCTCGCCAACGCGCCATCACGCTATAAGAAACAGGGTCCCACCCACGACCGCCTCACCATCCTAGACCCTGGATTTTTAATGTCTGGTGGGGTCAGGGCTCGGAGGACCAGCGTTTACCTGAAGCGGGTTCTTCGGGGCTGCCGCTGCCATCAGACTCTGGGGACGGAGCGGGGCCAGGAGAGGAGAGAACAGACAGGCGCGGCGGTCCCGATCGGAGGCCTGGGATGGGGCACCCAGGGCGGCGGCGTCGAGCCTGAGACCCGCCTCTGTGCAGCGGGGACAGAACCTCTTTCTCGGACTTCCTCAATTCCGTCACCTGAGGATTGGCCCAGAATTCCCGAGCCTTTCACACCGGTTAAACAAAACCGCGAACAGCTAACATGGCCCCCCGAGCGGAGGAAGCAGGAAGTTCCCCCCTCACGTTACGCTGCCTCCTGTAAGCTCTCATTGGGTAACATTGTTGCCACTCGACTCTGAGCATTCTGGGTAATGTAGTCCTCATAGAGCCACAGAGAGAAAGGACTGGGCTTCTTGTGAGGTTGGCCAGGAGGGGAGTTTGGCAAGCAGCACATACAGGTGAGCTTCGACCCCTGTTTAAAGGGATCATGACCGCATTTCTGCCAAGTGTTCTCTGCAGCTAGTCACACCAGTGTTTGGAGTCATGTTTCAGACTCGGTGAGGCTCAGCATGCTCCCAGAGGCCAAAAATACTATTTTTTGGCCTCAACCAACCCCCGTCATAGATGGGGAAACAGTGAAAACAGTGGCTGACTTTATTTTTCTGGGCTCCAAAATCACTGCAGATGGTGATTGCAGCCATGAAATTAACAGACGCTTACTCCTTGAAAGGAAAGTTATGACCAACCTAGATAGCATATTAAAAAACAGAGACATTACTGTGTCAACAAAGGTCCATCTAGTCAAGGCTATGGTTTTTCCGGTGGTCATGTATGGATGTGAGAGTTGGACTATAAAGAAAGCTGAGCGCTAAAGAATTGATGCTTTTGAACTGTGGTGTTGGAGAAGACTTTTGAGAGTCCCTTGGACTGCAAGGAGATCCAACCAGTCCATCCTAAAGGAGATCAGTCCTGGGTGTTGATTGGAAGGACTGATGCTAAAGCTGAAACTGCAATACTTTGGCCACCTGATGCGAAGAGCTGACTCATTTGAAAAGACCCTGATGCTGGGAGGTATTGAGGGCAGGAGGAGAAGGGGACGATAGAGGATGAGATGGTTGGATGGCATCACTGACTCAATGGACATAGGTTTGGGTGGACTCTGGAAGTTGGTGATGGACAGAGAGGCCTGGCGTGCTGCAGTTCATGGGTTTGCAATGAGTCGGACATGACTGAGCAACTGAACTGAACCCCCATCAAGGCTACAAATAAAAATAAAAAAGTTTATTTGTAGAGTTTTTCAGACATAAAACATGTCCACTGTTAGCAGGAGCTAATAAACTTGATCTTATTTCAATTCAAATGCATTGAGCCCAAAGCATAAAGTCAGTTTTCCAGTCTATGTACATTTGGTGAGGGACAAAATACTCCAGACTACCTTCTGTTCTCTCATGGGAGGAGAAGAGGGTGACAGAGGATAAGATGATTGGATGGCATCACCAACTCATGAGTTTGAGAATACTCTGGGAAATAGTAAAGGAAAAGGAAGCCTGGCGTGTTGCAGTTCATGCAGTCGCGAAGAGTCAGGCAGGACTTAGTGACTGAACAACAACAGCAACAAACTTCAGATTATGGTGGTAAAACTATTAGGGGTCAAACAGGGGATGGTGGAGATTGCACTAAGTTTTTTTGTATGGGTGCCTGGTTTGGGGCTTTACAATGACACTGAGGCAGGTAAGTGGCCTTGAAAGGAATGTGTCGGGGACAGGATACTTTGGCAGGTGGCCAAGCTTTCAAGGGGAGAATAGGCATTAGATGGATGTGTGAATGCAGAAACAAAAGGTCATTGAAGCAAGATGTCACTCAGACTGGGGCTGGTGCTTATCCACCATTTCAAGCACTTATCAGGATTCTGTGAGGATTTGGGATCTGCGGTGCTTTTTTTTCAGCCTGGAGACCAAGGTTTAGGGCAAACCTGGTTATTCATGAAAGTCAGGAGGTCTGGAGTGTTTCATGAAATGGAATTGAACTTTCAATGTGGGTCGGGTGAACAGAAGAAAGTTGTGATGGCTGGGAGTGCATCCACAGGAGTGGAGAGGGTCACATGTGTCTTGAGACCAGATGTGTTCTGAATGGCAAAGTCTGAGGCAAGGAACTGCCCTGAGTAGTGAGGACTCCATAGAAAGATTTGGGGCTGCTGCAGCTCAAGGAGTCATGAGAAATCCCTGGAACTATTCAATCATGTCTGAATTGGCAAAGTATACTCAGGATGTTTTTGCCAGGTTGTGATGTAAGGCCTAAAATTAAGACTGGTATGACAGTGCTGTGTTGTGAAACCATGAGGACCTCAAATGGCTTGAGTGCGGGTTCTCCTCACTCTGCTCTTGCACACAAGGTCTCCTAACCCAACAGTCTTCTTTCTCACAGGGATTAAGTGGAGTTTCTGCTCATCCCTTCTTAGGCAGTTTCAATTCCCTGCCTGCCCTGGAGATATTCAGGTAAGCCGACAGCACCCTCCCATGGAATCAGGAGACATCCCTTCCTACCAACTTTAATGAAGCTGATCTCACAAACACTGCTTGTTCACTCTTCTGGGAGTGCAACTCCGACGTGGCCCTGTGTGTGTGTGTGTGTGTGTGTGTGGTTTCCTCCACACTTGTTCATCACCAGAGAGTTCTCACCAGAGAAAGATGTCACATGTGCAGTGAACGTGGGAGATCATTTAGCCTAAGCTCAAGCTTCATTCATTCATTCAGTCAGTCAGTTCAGTCGCTCAGGCGTGTCCGACTCTTTGCAACCCCATGAATCACAGCACGCCAGGCCTCCCTGTCCATCACCAACTCCCGGAGTTCACTCAAACTCATGTCCATCGAGTCGGTGATGCCATCCAGCCATCTCATTCTCTGCCGTCCCCATCTTCTCCCGCCCCCAATCCCTCCCAGCATCAGAGTCTTTTCCAGTGAGTCAACTCATCGCATGAGGTGGCCAAAGTATTGCAGTTTCAGCTTTAGCATCAGTCCTTCCAATGAACACCCAGGATTGATCTCCTCTAGAATGGACTGGTTGGATCTCCTTGCAGTCCAAGGGACTCTCAAGAGTCTTCTCCAGCACCACAGTTCAAAAGCATCAATTCTTCGGCAATCAGCTTTAGACACTGGCAAGAAACTGTTAAGAGTACAACCAATGTGGGTAACCTTTTAGCCAAAGCTACAGCCTCAGTAACTGCTGGAAAGTTCAACTGGAGAAGGACATTATGAGTGTGGGGAATATGAAAAATTGTTTATAAAGATCCAGTCTCATGAAACACCAGAGTTCACACTGGAGAAAAAGCCTTTTAAGTGCAGTGAATGTGGGAAATCTTTTAGCCAAAACAGCAGCCTTGTTCTATATCTGAAAACTATACTGGAGAAAGGCCATATGAATGGGGGAATTGTTTAGTCAAAGATCCAACCTCCTGAAACACCAGAGGATTCACACTGGAGAAAGGCATTATGAATGCAGTGAATGTGGAAAATCCTTTAGAGGAAGCGTCAATGACTGTAAAAGTTCACACTGGAGAAAGACCTAAGTGTGACCCGTGTGAGAAATCCTTCAGCCAAAGCTCTAACCTCACTTGACACCAGAGAGTTCACACTGGGTTGGACCTTATGTGTGTTAAATGTGAGGAAGCCATAAGCCAAAGGACTTACCTGCTTGCTTACAAAACTCACACAGGAGAATCAACTCAGATGTGCAGAAAATGTCGTATTTCCTCCTTCAGTAAAACAACACTCAAGAACATGCCTCTTGAAGGCATCATCTGCCTGAACTGAACCTCCTGCTGCTGCTGCTAAGTCGCTTCAGTCGTGTCTGACTCTGTGCGACCCCATAGATGGCAGCCGACAAGGCTCTGCCATCTCTGGGATTCTCCAGGCAAGAACACTGGAGTGGGTCGCCATTTCCTTCTCCAATGTGTGAAAGTGAAAAGTGAAAGTGAAGTCACTCAATCGTGTCCGACTAGTAGCGACCCCATGGACTGTAGCCCACCAGGCTCCTCTGTCCATGGGATTTTCTAGGCAAGAGTACTGAAGTGGCTTGCCATTGCCTTCTCCGGACTGAACCTCCTACATCAACATAAATTTCAGGATGTGGGAGGTACATAGCACACCTTAACCTACCCAGCCCTTTTTTTTGGCCACACCATGGGGTCAGTGGGATCTCAGTTTCCCAACCAGGGATCGAATACATTCCCCCTGCTGTGGAAGTGTGGGGTCTAACTGCTGGATCCCCAGGGAAGTCCCAGTTAACCTACCCAGTGCCCTTGCCAGGTTTCTGTGGTGTCACCTCTGTAGAAATACAGAAGCCACTGTATCTCTACTACCTAGCAGGTGCCCAAACTGTGCATCATTCACCCACCCCAGTGTGTTGGGAACAGGAAAACGCAGTGTTCCCCCATTCACTCAGGGACTTCCTGAGAGGCTGGAATACCCTTTTTTTCTGATTAGTTTGGGCAGAGACTTGACACAGCTGTGATCCAAAGGACTCCATCTGAGTTTTGCTGGTGACCTGAAAAGATGGAGTACCTTTGGGGTGGGGGGATATTGTTGGTTTCACATGACTCTCATGTTGGAATATCCAGCCTCCAAAGCACTGACCCAGGAGCAGGCTGCCTCCAATGTTCTGGTTTTCTGTTATAACAAAGGCCTTATGGTTTCTTTCCGTCACCTTTAATCTTGAGTGTTCTATTCACTTTATGGGGTAGTTTGAAAACAAGTAGATTCTGTCCAAATACAAGAAACAGATTTCATGGGATGCTGACCCTTGTGTACTTCATGGGGTGGTGGGAGGTGGAATGGTAGCAGTTCTCATGGCAGTTTGGGCCTGCTTTGCCTTGCTTTGAGCCAGAATGCTAGAATTTTTTGTGACAGTATTTCCTAAGGAGGGAGAGTGTGACAACCTCAAGTACTTCTGGAAACAGCATGAAATTGTCTCTTCTTCACCGGAGATACTGCTCAGCAGTGGTGAGGGAAGTCTGTTCCCTGGGTCCTGGAGGGGAGCCATGTGCCCTGATGGCCACAATTCTGTATATCTGTAAGTGTGTCTCTCTGGTTGAAAGGTTACAGGGGGAATGATAATCATTCTTGGAGCAGAGAGCATGGGAGACTACAGCAGATTGGTTGGAATGCTCCTCTTTTAAAAGGGCATCCACAGTGCTCCAGGTGCCATGGTTGTGAAGGATGAGCAGCTGCACAAATTCTCAGGACTTTCAGAACTGTGTGGCTTGTGTGTAGCTGAGGGCCTCATCAGAAAATATCTGATGGTCTAAGGGATTCCTGTAGCTTCTCTGGGCTGTACACCTTAAGGCCACTGCTGCTCAGACAGGAAAACAAGACTACGGAAGATCTCTTAGTCCACTGACGTGGTTTTTGTGACCCAGCCTGCATTTCCTTCCTACTGATTCAATTGTAAATGGTCTTCACTGCTCACCAATGTTTGCTACTATTGAGGCAAGGTGCTGATCCCAGGGCATTACAAGGGATATGGTGGTGTCAACAGAGGTTTGCTAAGCTTTATTGTAAGAATTCTTGTTTGTTAAAGCTTTTTAGGTATAGTTAATAAACAATTGTGTCCATATTTGAACTGTACCATTAGATAAATTTTGACAGTCATATAAACCCATGAAACCATCAAACAATCATGATAATTACCCTATGCACTACACAATATTTACCTCATGTCTTTTAATAATCTCTGTCTGCCCTCCCCGGCCTTCCAGGCAAACATTGATTTACTTTATAATAAAATATTCTGCATTTTCTATAACTTATGAATAGAATTATATAAAGTGGTTAGTCTTTTTTCCCCTTGGTGTCCTCATGCAGTGTGTTTGAGATTCATCAATGGTTCTGATGTGGATAGTTAATTTTTTATGTTGTTGAGGAGTATGATGTTCTTTGCATATAGCATTATTTGTTTATTCTTTCATTTGTTTTTTGGATATATGAATAGTTTCTGGCTTTGGGCTCTATCAAACAAAATTGCTATAGACATCTCAATACAATTCTTCAATATGGATATATTTCATTTCTCTTGTCTAATACCTTAGAGTTGATGCCTGAGTTACAGGATAAGAAATATATAACTTTTCAAGAAACATCAAACTGTGAACTAAAAGTTGTTTCCTTTTGTTATTTCTGTCAGCAGTGAGAGACTGGTTCTTCCATATCTTTGCCAACAGTTGGGTATGACTGGACTTGTTAAGTTTTGACCCTTTTAGTAAATGTGTATAACAATATCTCACTGTAGTTTTAGTCCCACTTCCTTGATGTTTCATGATGTTAAGCATTTTTCTTTTGCTCATTTGCCACCTTTATGTCTATTAAAATGTTCATATACTTTGCCTATTTTTAAAAAATGAGTTTTGGCTATTTTTGTTTTCACTAGCCAGTAAGAAGATAGTGAAACAATAAAGACTTATGTTGGAACTTTGTTCATTCTTCTTTACTAAGGAGTAATTGTTTTCACTATTCTGGAATACTGGAAGATATCTGACCCCAATTTTTTTTTTTTTTTGGTACAATGACCTCATATAACTTAGTTAATTTTAACTCTTGTCTGAATTTTTAATATATTCTCCATTAAGTCAAAATATTCAATAATAAAATAAATAAAGGAAAGTTCCCTGGTGGTCCAGTGGTTAGGACTCTGGGCGTTCACTATTGTGGCCCAGGTTCAATCACTGGTCGGGCAATTGAGATCCTGCAAGCTGCCCAGAAAAAAAACACCCAAAACAACAAAACAGAACAGAACCCAAAACAAAAAATAATCCCAAAACAGTAAGTCAAGCCATGATTTGTAGTGTTGCCAGTTTCTCTGGTGTCCCTATGAAAAGAAGTGTGGGGGCAGTTATGGACTGAAGTGTATGCCCCAAAATTCATATGTTGAAGCCTTAACATCCAGTACCTCAGAATGTCTTTGTATGTGGAAGCAGAGTCTTTAAAAAGGTTAAATAAAGCCACTAGGGTGGATCCTAATCCAGTGTGACTGGTGTCCTTGAAAAAAGAAAGAAGGTAGGAAAATGAGGAAGGTAGGACAAACACACATGGGAAGACCATGTGAAGACACAGAGAGAAGATGGCCATCTACAAGCCAAGGAGCGCCATCTCAGAGGAATCGATGCTGTTAACTCCTTGATCTCAGACTTCTAGCCTCCATATCTATGAGAAAATAAATTCCTGTTTAAGCCTCCCAGTTTCAGGTACTTTGTTATGGCAACTTTTGCAAACTATTAGAGGGGCCATCAGCATCCAGGAAGGAGAGGGTCTGAGGCACCCCAGGGAGTAGGGAAGCTGAGGACACTCAGAGGAGCCAGAGGGAACTGGGAGGGGCTCCCCTGGGGTTGACACAAGCCTGGATGGAAGGCAGAGACCCTGGTTTAGACTCCCTGAGATGCTGGGCTGTGGAATTGATTCTGGGATCCCCACCCTTCAAGGAGGGGTCACAACAAAAGACGCTCCCTTTTAGTCCCGGCCCCAGTATGAAGTGGGGGGAGGGAGCAGACGTGCCTTGGGGGCTGCTGGACGATGTTTAAAAGCTCCTGGCGGGGCTAGTTGGGGAAGTGGAGGCAAGTGGAGCAGTGAAACTCCAGGGAGTTACTCACTGGGGTCACAGTTCACAACTAAAGAAAAGACACAGAGCTTCACACAATCGAAAGGCTACTAGAATAGGGGACCTCAAACAGGATTCACAGAGAGCCTCCAAATGTGGGTTTCCCACGGAGGCACAATCTTGTTCCTTACACATATCCTGCTCTCTCTGGGAAACATAAACCATATTCCAGATGGTGGAATGGGATCTGGAGTCTCTGCCTGAACCAGGAATTTCCCACGTACTGTATCACTTACCATCATCTACATGAGTGCATTTATAAGGGCTTCCCTGGTGGCTCAATGCTTAAGAATCCACCTGCCAATGCAAGAGACACTGGTTCCATCCCTGATCCGGGAAGATCCCATATGCCGTGGAGCAACTGAGCCCCTGAGCCACAACTACTGAGCCTGTGCTCTAGAGCCCGGGAGCTCCAACAAGAGAAGCCAGCTCCATGAGAAGCCTGTGCACCACAATGAGAGAATAGCCCCTGCTCACCGCAACCAGAGAATGAAGAGCCATTACAGTCATAAATAAATAATGAGGGAAAACCGAAAACATTATAAAATTAAAATATATATATAAAAGAGTTCACTATACAAATGTCCTTGGCTCTGCAATGTGAAGAGACAACATGTTGTTTCCAGAGGGCACCTGGCAGAGCAGAGAGAAGACAGAAACACAGTCTGAAATTGCACTACAAAGATTCAGTTTCATAACTATATCAAAACTTGAACAACTTTAACCTTGAAGAGTCCACTAAATAATTAAAGAAACAGATATGGTATGACTGACATTCAGGATCTTGTCCTGAACTCAGTGAGAAACATTTCCTCATCATTTGCCAGGAATAAATCCACAGGAAGATTCTGAGTATTGGAACACACTCCAGATGGCACATCATTCTTCTATGTTCATTTTTGTCGAAGTTTAACACAAGGTCAGTACACACACCTAAAAAATGATCTGTGACCAGACTATGGATCAGGGAGCTAGTGAGTAAATATACAGTGCAAAACAAGAGAGAGTGACCAAATGGACACATTAGAATGGAAGAAGAGAGAGAATTGTGTTCGAAACCACAGATAATGAAAAGGAGAAGGAAGTGGAATAATTCTCCTAGTGTTACAGATGTGATTTTTGAGTATGGAAAGCTTAAAAGAAGCTTACAAAATAATTTCTTCAAGCTATAGAAAATGAGAAACAATTCACTGGAAAGAATGGAGGAGAGGGCAGAGCTATGAAAAGAAAATAAAATCTAAATTCAAGAAAATCCAAATTCAGAGACAGATGGGACAGTAGGAAACAACTTCAACAATGACAATTAAGGCTGAAATAACCACAGGTTGGGAATTGAATGGAAGTTCATTTTCTAACAAAACTGTAATGAGATAGATTTCAAAAGAGAGAAATCATAATAAAATTCCAATGAAGGTTTGTTTTTCTAAGCTAGAAAGCTTAGTCTGTCAGCCCTGACATCAAAGAGAATGGATAGGAGCAGTGTATGAAAGCAGTGGATTCACGAAGGAAATATTTTCAGAGTAGTGGCAGAAGCTACAGCCTGGTACTGCTGTGTTCCATGCTGGGTGTTACTCTCTAAATCTCAGTCCATTTGGGCTATAAGCCTGGCACCACCAACCTCATCAGGACATCTGAAGTTCAATTCCTGTACAGATGAGATGGCGGAGTTACATGCTAGGGATCTGAATATATGTGACTAGAACCCTCCTGCACCTTCCTTCTACAATCACGAGCTTATGTCCTAAAACTCTTCTTAGAGTGAAGGGACATGAATGATAATTAGTTAACAATCAGTTTTCTCCATTTAGATTTCAATCTTGATTATTTTAATGATTCTGCCTACTGTGAACTGTTAGGAATAAGCAGTGAGATTTCCCCCCTCACTGCAACACCCCACAATCTAAAGGAGGAGAATGTAGACTGTGAGTGGCTCACATATGACATTGGGTGTCCCCATCACACATCTGTCCAACAATCCATGACTGCAGTGATGTAAGTGCCTCCACTCATCTCACAGGTCCCTGGCATGCTTTCCATGCACCAGACTGTGTAGTCTGTGTTTGCCACGCATCTTCTCTATTGTGGATGTGGTATGCACAAGTCTGGTTCCAGGCAGTGAGAAGCATCAGCATTCCATACCTGTTAGGCTAGTGTCCCCAGAATGTTTATGGAGCACCCTTAGGTTGTGCTGAGGTGTGTATCACACACTCAACCCACTGTGTTCCACAAAAGTGTGCTGCAGATCTCTGAAATGTGAGGTAGTGTCACCTACTATTGTACCATGTGGCATATGAGGTGGAAGCAGAAGACACACTGCATTTACTGGTTTATCATCATCACAAAACTGTCCCTCTGAAAAAGACCTGACAATATCTACTATGCTAATGGGGAAATTTGGGGGAAGGGTGAACAGATTAAACAGAACAGAAAGTTGAGATATAATTGACATACATAATATTACTTTCAGGTGTACAATGTGATAATTAAATATTTGTATATGACAGTCATTTTGTGAATTTAGTGAAATCCCACATTTTGTTGACTGGGATTCCAGTAGCAACTGGCCTAACTCTGGTGCATGTATTCATTGGTGAAGCTGAGTTAGTAGAAATTTCAAAAGCCTGTATCCCTGAACACTGAGAATATTTTAAGCATCCTGTATCAAGAAGGATTGCCCAGACCGTCTTTGATGATCCTGAAGCGATTTAGCAGCAGCAGCAGCAGCAAGATCCCCCAAGTCACGCGGCGCAGCCGGAATAAAAAGAGAGACGCCCGGCTCCCGGCGGCACAGACGCGAGAGACGCCCGGCTCCCGGCGGCGCAGACGCGAGAGACGCCCGGCTCCCGGCGGCGCAGACGCGAGAGACGCCCGGCTCCCGGCGGCGCAGACGCGAGAGACGCCCGGCTCCCGGCGGCGCAGACGCGAGAGACGCCCGCCTCCCGGCGCAACCGACCACGTGCAGAATCGTGGCTGAGAGGAGCTGCCCCGCACCCAGGGTTAGGGCGGTGGCCGAGAGGAGCTGTACCACGTCCAGGAGGCGGTGGCTGCTTGGGCACCGGAGGGCCGAGAGGAGCTGATCCACATTCAAAGCAGGAGGGGCGGCCTTGAGGAGATACCCCTCGTCCAAGGTAAGGTACAGCGGCTGCGCCTTGCTGGAGCAGCTGGGAAGAGGTACTCCACGACCAAGTGGAATATAAGAATCCAGTGTTCTGGGGAGGAAGGAACAAGATGGCGGAGGGATAAGACGGCAAGACCACTTTCTTCCCCACAAATTCATCAAAAGAACATTTGAATGCGGAGTAAAGTCCACAAAACAACTTCTGAATATTGGCAGAGGACATCAGGCTCCCAGAAAAGCAGCCATTGTCTTCTAAAGGAAAGAGAAGAAATCAAGCTCCACCCACCAGAACACTGACACATGCCTCCCTAACCAGGGAACCCGGACAAGTCACCCGTCCAACCCCACACACAGCGAAGAAACTACATAATAAAGAGAACTCCACAAACTGCAAGAAGAGGGAAAGGCCACCCCAAGCAAAGCAATATAAGCAAGATGAAGAGGCAGAGAAATACCCAGCAAGTAAAGGAACAAGATAATTGCCCACCAACACAAACAAAAGAAGAAGATATAGGGAATCTACCTGATAAAGAATTTCAAATTTTGATGGTGAAAATGATTCAAAATCTTGAAAGCAAACTGGAGTTACAGATAAATAACCTGGAGAAAAGGATTGAGAAGATGGAAGAAAGATTTAATAAGGACTTAGAAAAAATAAAAAAGAGTCAATATACAATGAATAATGCAATAGATGAGATCAGAAACACTCTGGAGGGAACAAACAATAGAATAACAGAGGCAGAAGACAGGATTAGCGAACTAGAAGATAAAATTGTAGAAATAAATGAAACAGAGAGGAAAAAAGAAAAACGAATTAAAAGAAATGAGGACAATATTAGAGATCTCTGGGACAATGTTAAACGCTCCAACATTCGAATCATAGGAGTCCCAGAAGAAGAAGACAAAAAGAAAGACCATGAGAGAATACTTGAGGAGATAATAGTTGAAAACTTCCCTAAAATAGGGAAAGAAATAATCACCCAAGTCCAAGAAACCCAGAGAGTCCCCAACAGGATAAACCCAAGGCAAAATACTCCAAGACACATATTAATCAAATTAACAAAGATCAAACACAAAGAACAAATATTAAAAGCAGCAAGGGAAAAGCAGCAAATAACACATAAGGGGATTCCCATAAGGATAACAGCTGATCTTTCAACAGAAACTCTTCAGGCCAGAAGGGAGTGGCAAGACATACTTAAAGTGATGAAAGAAAATACCCTACAGCCCAGATTATTATACCCAGCAAGGATCTCATTCAAATATGAAGGAGAAATCAAAAGCTTTACAGACAAGCAAAAGCTGAGGGAATTCAGCATCACCAAACCAGCTCTCCAACAAATGCTAAAGGATCTTCTCTAGACAGGAAACACAGAAAGAGTGTATAAACTTGAACCCAAAGTAATAAAGAAAATGGCTAAGGGATCATAGTTATCAATAATTACCTTAAACGTAAATGGGTTGAAATTTTCAAAAAGGCTAGGAAACAATTCTCATAGCCATCAATAGTTCAGTGTTGAGTTCATGAATAGTTTTTAAAGTTTGGGACAAACTGTAGTATTTGCTATTTGAAGTACTATTTGTAATTGGCATATTACGATGTAACATTGGTCTTCATTTCCAACTTAAAACGCCTAAAAATGCCTAACAGGTTTTTAGATTTGTGAATTTTAGTTGAAATGTATTTTACGATGTTACTAAACCTGCAGAAATATTGAAATATTTCAGAGAACTTATTCACTGTACATTTAATTTATTTTATTTATAAAAGTTATGAACTGTAGAAAGTTTTGCTTGTTGGGTCAAATGCTTGTTGCTTCAAATGCTTGTTGCATTTGAAGTGCTAGTTACAAGAAAATCAAATACCTTCAATGTATAAATGCTATTAAGTTTTTAAAGGACTCTGGAGTATAAGTAAGTTTGTTTAAAGAAATTTAGTCTATTCAACCTGAATCAGCTCTGTCAAACATTAATTAAAAGCCTCATTTTAAATAAATAAATAAATAAATAAATAATGGTGGTGGGAGGGAGGGTTGGGAAGCTGGCTGGAGGTAGAGGTGGTGAAGTTTATAAATCTAATTAAAAATGAAGTTGCATTTCCATTTTCCAAATCCACCCATCCACCAGCGTACTGTGTCACTAGACATTATGTACGATTTTACTTTGTGACAGAAACCATTACATTTAAAAATTCATTACAGCAAGGTGAGTTAGACACATGATGGATGCAGCTTTAATTCTGCCATATATTATTACAGTTAAAATGTAAATGATGAAAAATATTTTGTGCTTATCAGCATTTATGTGGAAATGTGTTTTACAGTGATATATGATGTTATATTTCTATTATTGTGATGAAAAAAAAAGCAATACAAAAAGACGAAGTGTTTATTAAAACATGAAAAAAAAAAAAAGAAATAAATGGTTTTGCAGCACTGAAGAGATTATAGAAAGTAAATAAGCTAGATCAGACCTGTTTTATGTAGTAATTTTATAGTTTATTTTAATTATTTCAGTTGTAAAATATTGTTATACTGTTAATTAGTTCTGATTGTTCATATTAAACTATTGTAATGCAAATAAATAAATAAATAAAATTAAAACAAACAAAAAAATAAACAAAAAAAAAATTATTTATTTAAAAAAAAAAAAAGAATTATGAGAAAATAATTGCTAGCCTTCAAACTGAAGCCGAAAAGGCTGATTTACAGTTATAAGAGCTAAAAGTATGAAGCCTGTGTGCCAAAATATTAAAGTTATGAGTTCTTATAATTTTAGAAATGCATGCTGACGAGGTTATACACTGACATATCTGGGATTATAAAGTAAATGTAACCTGCATGGAGAGAAAGAAAACCATGACAATGATACATCATGATGAAGATTGGGAAAGTGTTCATGGGGTTTCATAGCAGTCTTTTCTATTTATGGATACATGTGAAAAGAGCCATTACAAAAGGTAGAATATGTGTGTATAATTTTATACACACATAAAGATAAAAGGAAAGATAAATGGAAATCAGTTCAGTTCAGTTCAGTCGCTCAGTCGTTTCCGACTCTCCACGACCCCATGAATCACAGCACGCCAGGCCTCCCTATCCATCACCAACTCCCGGAGTTCACTCAAACTCATGTCCACAGAGTCGGTGATGCCATCCAGCCATCTCATTCTCGGTCGTCCCCTTCTCCTCCCGCCCCCAACCTTTCCCAGCATCAGAGTCTTTTCCAGTGAGTCAGCTCGTCGCATGAGGTGGCCAAAGTATTGCAGTTTCAGCTTTAGCATCAGTCCTTCCAATGAACACCCAGGATCGATCTCCCTTAGAATGGACTGGTTGGATGGAAATAGGCAGGAGAAAATCTGGTTTCAGGAATGCAAGCATGTATGGAAATATCAAAATGTTTTATTTTTTTCAATTTATTTAAATTGGATAATTACTTATCAATATTGTGATGGGTTTTGCCATACATCAATACAAAGTGTATATTTTATATATGTTCAGTTCAAGCTAATCTTAAATATATATATATAGTTGTTCAGTCACTAAGTCATATCCAACTCTTTGTGACTTCATGGACTGCAGCATGCCAGGGTCCTCTGTCCACTACTATCTTCTGGAGTTTGCTCAAACACACACACACACACACACACACATATACACGTGCGCGCATGCGCACGCGCGCGCCTAATTTGCCATGCTTTGCAGCTTGCAGTATCTTAATTCCCTGAGAAAACACTGAACACAGGCCTACAGCAGTGAAATTGCCAAGTCCTAATCACGGCACTGCCAGGGAATTCCCAAAGTTAATTTAAATCAAACTCTTTTTAAAAAGCAAACATTTAAAACATGACACTTTCTAATCACTTGACTCTTTTGTTCTTATCTGTTTTTTGAGGTTATTTGTGGCTACTGTATCAGCGTGCTGGAAATAATAATGTGCTACTGAAATATCTTACCAACTTCATGTTCAGTGACATCATTTTGGCAGTTTGAAATTGACCATGACAATAAAAAAAAAAAGAAATTGACGATGACAGGAATATTTACATCAGAGAAATTAACACAAAGACTACAAACCTAGGACTGATTTAATGTATTACTGAATATTTAGTCTTAAGAATGTTGTGGAGAATGTGTTAATGCAGATTAAATATAAAAGTATATGGTGCATGTGGACTTCAGGTTGTGCACAGGGCAAACAGCTGAGGACAAATAGTTTCCTTCCAGTATTCAAAAACAACTGTACCATAAGATGAAGAAGTCACATTTCTGTAGAAAGAGAATTCCAACACATGTCTTTGTTGCTACACTGTCTTATTTGTTAAAATAATAAGTAAATACATAGAAAGTAGTCAAAAGGTGTAAGTAGTCTTTTTACCAAAGAAAATAAACAGAGGGCAAATAATTGCATGGAAAAATGCCCAACATCATGAACTCTTAGGAAAATGGAAATAAAACCAAAGAGCTATAACCACACACTCATTTTAAGGCCTAAAATTTTAAAAGATCAACTATATCAAGCATTGGCTACGTTGTACAGGAACTGCAATTCTCATACACAGTCAGTAGAAAGACAAAAGGGAATAAAATGCGTTAGATCAGAGATGGGCAGATGTTAAAATGTTAAACATCTACCTACACAAGTAACACCCTGGGAAATATGACATATTCATACAAAGAACGAATGCAAATATTTAAAGCAGTTTTATTGGTAATACTCCAAACCTGGAAATAACCCAATGTCCATGCACAGATGAATGGATAAATAAGGTGGTTATCCAAAGAACAGAAGACTACTCAGCAATAAAAAAAAAAAAAAAAATTAACTACTCATATAAGCATCATTGTTGAATCACAAAATAATCATGCAGCATGAAGTAAATCAGTTTTTTAAAAAAGGATATACATCTTATGTACCTATTTAAAATTACAGAAATAACAAACTAACCTATTATAAAGGAAAATAAGTAAATGAATCAATGATTAGCTGTAGGGGTGAGGCGAGTAGGGAATGAAATTCCAAAAGGGCAAGAGGTAAATATGTGACAGTTGAATTAACTTTAATGATTGTGATGATGGTTTCACAGCTTTACACCAATGTCAAAGTTTATCAAATCGTACCCATTAGGTAAGTGCCCTTTGTAGTATGGCAGTTATACAACCTGTGTTGTTCAAGGGTTACCTTGCTGCTGCTGCTAAGTCACTTCAGTCGTGTCCGACTCTGTGTGACCCCATAGACGGAAGCCCACCAGGCTCCCCTGTCCCTGGGATTCTCCAGGCAAGAACACTGGAGTGGGTTGCCATTTCCTTCTTCAATGTATGAAAGTGAAAAGTGAAAGCGAAGTCACTCAGTCATGTCCGACCCTTAGCGACCCCATGGACTGCAGCCTACCAGACTCCTCCATCCATGGGATTTTCTAGGCATGAGTACTGGAGTGGCTTACCTTACCCTTTGCTAAATCTTCAGTTCGTTCAGTTCAGTTCAGTCGCTCAGTCGTGTCCGACTCTCCGCGACCCCATGAATCACAGCACGCCAGGCCTCCCTGTCCATCACCAACTCCCAGAGTTCACTCAAACTCATGTCCACAGAGTCGGTAATGCCATCCAGCCATCTCATTCTCTGTCGTCCCCTTCTCCTCAAGCCCTCAATCTTTCCCAGCATCAGAGTCTTTTCCAGTGAGTCAACTCGTCGCATGAGGTGGCCAAAGTACTGCAGTTTCAGCTTTAGCATCAGTCCTTCCAATGAACACCCAGGATTGATCTCCTTCAGAATGGACTGGTTGGATCTCCTTGCAATACAAGGGACTCTCAAGAGTCTTCTCCAACACCACAGTTCAAATCTTAGTAAAGCCTTAAAAAGTGGTTCCAAATAAAAGCCTCGATGTCCCTGTTCTCCTGGTTAATTAGGTTGGGAACCCTCTATATGGTCTCTACCATTCCTCTCCTTATGCCCTGGGAAGCAGCCGTGCCTCAGTGGCAGCAAATATTGGCGAGCATTATTGCCACTTGAATCAACAGAACTGCTGACTGGGTCACAAAAGACATATCCTTGGACTACAGGATTGCCCTTCTATCTTTGTTTTCCTACCAGTAGAGCAGTGGCTTTGAGGAAACAGCAAAGAAATGCTATAGGAGCCCACAAATCTCACCTATAGGAAATACAGTTACAGAGGTCCCAAGAATTTCTTACACATTGATCCCACAGTATATGGTCACTGGAACGTTTGTGGATGAACTTTCAGAAGAGGCATATTCTGTCTAATTTACTGCAGTCTTCTCAACCCCCTAATAATCCAGTATTACTGCACCAATGAAACCAACCCCCTTTAAAACTGAGTTCCCCTGCCAAATTTATGGTTAACATCTCTACTCAAAACTGTATTCCTTTTCTTGTCCTATCCCTGTTTCACTCAGGATTGAGGACTATCAAATAAAAGCAGGACCCCATGGGTCCTCCTGGGCATAAAAGTTCCTCCATGTCCCTTGTTTGTTAGTATTGATAGAAAAAGGCTTTAGTTTCCAAGGCTTTCCCTGAGTTCCAAAGAACAGATTCAAGCAGCTCCTAATTAAGGAAGTGAGGGAATACAGAAACAAAGGAAAAGCAGTCAAGAAAGAAAAGTAATGACAGCTTAAACAATGCTGCCATTGCTGCTGTTTAGTCTCTAAGTCCTGTGTAACTCTTTTGTGACCCCATGGACTGAAGCCCCCCAGGCTCTGCTGTCCATGAAATTCTCCAGTCAGGAATACTGGAGTAGGTTGCCATTTCCTTCTCCAGGGAATCTTCCTGACCAAGGGATCAAACCCATGTCTCCTGCTTGGCAGGTGAATTCTTTGCCACTGAGCCCCCTGGGAAGCCCATCATAAACAACAGCTCAGCAATAAAACAGAGTCCTAGTTCCTCCTCAAGGGATACATAGAACAATCTGACACATACCTTTGAGCTGTTCTGTAGAAACCAAGTCCCCCACCCAGGTGGAAGATAGTGACTACATGCTGACCACAAGCACACAGACCCCAGGCTGGTTGAAACTAGCAGCTTGATGATTAAGAAAACCGAAACATCACCCTGTTAACTCAATACTAAGCAATCAGAAGAAAGTCCACGAGCAGCAACACTCAAACCAGATGCTGCCTTTAAAAACTCCTCCCTGAAATCCACTGGGGAGTTCAGGTCTTTTGAACATTAGCTGCCCATTCTCCTTGCTTCTGTATGTGCGTGCTCAGTCCCTTCAGTCATGTCTGCCTCTTTGCAACTCTACGGACTGTATCCCACCAGGCTCCTCTGTCCATGGTATTCTCCAGGCAAGAGAATTTCCTCCTCCAGGGATCGAACCTGCGTCTTCTGCATTCCAGGTGGATTCTTTACCACTGAGCCACCTGGGACGCCCTCTCCTTGCTTCCGTTCCGTTCCGTTCCATTCCATCGCTCAGTCGTGTCCGACTCTTTGCGACCCCATGGACTGTAGCCTACCAGGCTTCTCCGTCCAAGGGATTCTCCAGGCAAGAATACTGGAGTGGGTTACCGTTTCCTTCTCCTGGGGATCTTCCCGACCCAGGGATCGAACCCAGGTCTCCCGCATTGGAGGCAGACGCTTTAACCTCTGAGCCACCAGGGAAGCCCAAGTACCCTGCAATAAATGCTATGCTTCACTTCACCGTAACCTGGAGTCAGTAGACTGGCTGTGATACACCTGGGCAAGTGGACTTGAGTTTGGCTGCGTAACACCAGTGATTCTACCTGATCCTTATAGTCTAACAATAAATGACACTAGCCTATGAAAATTTGCACATCATGGCACAGAACATGGGGAAAAGCCCCCCTCAGTGGAGCTAGGAAGTATGTTAACAAGGGAATAAAATTTTCATGTTGCTCACAGAAGCACTGGGGGTCCTCAAAACAAAGGCCTCCTCTTTAGGGTGAATTCCGACCTCTCCAAAAATCCTGGCAGCAGTCCACCAACTAGGACCACAAGGCCCTGCAGTCTTTCTTGCAAGGCCTTGGGGAATAATGCAAAAGTTAGACCACAGCTGGACAAAGAGCTACTTATTCCCACAAAACCTGTTCACTCCTACCTGCTCATTGCTCATAATTCTGCTTCCAAACCCCTGTGGATGAGAATAGACCTGCCAAAATTAAAGTTGCAACAGCGGGCCTTTAAAAAAGATCACAAACCAAAGCAATGTGCAACAAGCAGTTCCCAGGTTAGTAAATTAGAATCTGGAAAAATTCATCACAAGTATGACATGAGAACAATAATGTCCCTGAAAAAGGTAGTTCTTCTTAGAAAGCTGAGTTAGGTCCTTTGGACCAAAACTGGGTCAGGTCCATTCCCTGAAAAATCAGAAAGGAATGGCGATCTGGCTAAGGGCCTGGGCTATTTATAACTTCCTCAAGCAAATGCGAGAACACAGAGGTCAGTTTTCCTGAAACTGTTGTAGTGGTGACTGATGTAGAGAGGTGAAACGGCTTCAGTCAGAAACTGAGTGTGACATAAATCTAACAGCTCTGGGCAGCTTAGAAAATACAATGCATTTCCTTAAAGTTGCATATGTAACTGAAACTTATGAGGAATCTTGCATGATATATGCTTGAATTAGAGAGGTTTAAATTCAGGTAAATGGCTCTCACACAGTCTCCTCCAGTGTTGTTATCCTGAATGAGGAAATAAAACATTCCCTGAACATTTAAGACTTTTCTCCAGTGTGAACTCTCTGGTGTCTAAGGAGGTTAGATTTGCAGCTGAAGGATTTCTCACATTCACTACACTCATAAGGTCTTTTTCCAGTGTGAACTCTCTGGTGTCTAAGGAAGCTAGATTTCCAGCTAAAGGATTTCTCAGTCACTGCACTCATAAGGCCTCTCACCAGTGTGACCTCTCTGGTGTTGAATGAGGCTATCACTTCGGCTGAAGGATTTTCCACACTTGTTACACTCATATGGCTTTTTTCCAGCGTGGGCTCGCTGATGTTGAATAAGGCTAACATTTTGGCTAAAGGATTTCCCACATTCATTACACTCACACGGCTTTTCTCCAGAATGAATTCTCTGGTGGTGAATAAGGCCAGAGTGTTGTCTAAAAGATTTCCTACATTCACTGCACTCATAAGATTTTGTGCCAGAATGAATTCTCTGATGTTGAATGAGCTCAGATTTTTGGGTAAAGGATTTTCCACATTCAGTGCACTCAAAAGTTCTTTCTCCAGAGTGAACTCTCTGATGTTCAATGAAGACAAATTTGCGACTAAAGGAGTTTCCACAAACACTGCACTCATATGGTCTTTCACCAGTATGAACACTCCAGTGTCGAATGAGGTTAGACAACTTTCTAAAGGACTTTCCACATTCACTGCACACATAAGGCCTTTCTCCACTGTGAATTCTCTGGTGTTGAATGAGGTCATATTTGTAGCTAAAAGATTTCCCACATTCACTGCATTCATAAGGCCTTTCTCCAGTGTGAACTCTTTGGTGCCAGAAAAGGCTAGAGCTGTGTCTAAAAGTCTTCCCACATTCGGTGCATGCATGAGGTCTTTCTTTAGTGTGAACTCTCTGGTGTAAATGAGCTAGGATTTGTAGCTAAAGAATTTCCTACATTCACCACATTTAAAATGAATTCCTCCAGTAAGTTGTCTCTGTTGGTGAACGAGTTTGGATTTGTGACTGAAGACTTTTCTGCATTCACAAGTCCTTTCTCCAGTGTGAATTCTCTGGTGTTTTGTAAGACTAAAGTTGTGGGTAAATAATTTCCCACATTCTCTGTGTCCAGAAGGAATTGTACCACTGTGAATTCTCTGCTGTTTAACAAGGCCAGAGATTTGGCTAAAGAATTTCCCACATTCACCACATTCATATGGCCTTTGTCCAGTGTGAATTTGCTGGTGCTGAACAAGTCTGTAGTTGCAGTTGAAGCCTTTACTACATTTGTTACACTGATAAAGTCCTTCTTTATAGCAGACACTTTGATCTTGAACAAGGTTGTGGTTGTGGCTGTCAACTTTTTCACATTCACCCCACTTGTAATGAATTTTTCCCCTGTGAAAGGCCTGCCCACTCTTCCTGCCACTCTGTGATTCCTCATTGTTGGTTGTGGCTTGGTGCTGGAGAAGGCCCAAGGTGGCTGGGCAGTCCTTCCCATCTTCCCTACTGGTGAGAGGCTTCCCTGACACAAAGAGGTTGCAGTTCCTCACAAATGAGACCCTCTCCACATCTCTTTCCCAGGGCTTCTCTCCACTGTCATCCCTCTGCTGCCAGTGAAAGTTTGCACTGGAACAGAAGTGTCTCAAACATGTACCACACCAGTCTGGCTTCTGAAAAGAGTATACTGTTCAGTGCTCTGCTTGGTGCAAAGTATCTTTTAAAATGGGGACACACATCTCACAGGGGTGGATCTTCTGGGTGGATGGACCTGCCTTAGAAACCCTGACCTGTGACTCTGCTTCTACAGATAAACTCTGCTCAGTAAGGGCCTCCTCATCTTCTGTTCCATGCCAACAACCTGAAAGCAGAGAAACACTGAGGAAATGCATGTTGACTTTGGTGGGAGAGGAAAGACCCAATACAAAGGTGTGTCAGACACAACTGAGAATGAATCATGGGTTTTTTCTAAAAACAAAGGAGCTGGGGGCAAACTGAGGAAGTGGCTGCTTGGCAGCAGTGGGCAGGCCTGTGAAGATCATAGAATAGGGGAGACCTAACCAGACAAAGGACACAAGGATGGGGTGCACCACATGGCACAGAGGCAAGGTCTCCAACTCATTTCTCTGCCAAAACCTTTCTGTTGTGGTGAAGGCTGGTTGTGTCCTGCCCTGGTAAAATTCAACTGGAACTGAGTGACCAGGGTTCAAGGACTATTTAAGGATATGTGCACACCTCATGATACACGTGCAGATCAATGTGGGAGAACACTGCAGAGGGAGCAGTGCAGAGGAACAGGTGATCCATGGAAGCTACAAAGGTGAAGGTGGTCAGGAACTGGAAGTCACAGATGAAATGACAAGACAGCAAAGTGTCAGGTATGGGGAAAAGGCATAAGTGAAGTATGGCCAAAGGCACTACTGGACACAGGGAAGGTTCCTGATTTGATCTGAAAACAATCGTGATGTCATGTCCTTCCCCAGCTGCCACACCCCAGGCCCAGGAGGCTCTCCGCTGAGACCATCTCACCATGTCTAGTCTGAAAGAACTAGGATTCTCTCTGTACCCTCCACTGTGTAACTACTCAGAACCTTAATACTGCAAGTCATAAAAGACTGCAGCATAAGTGAGTGGCTAGCACTGGCCTCGAGCAACTTGGCATTGACAGTATTCAGTAAAGAAAACATTACAAACAACAACTGAAGGAGAGTTTTCCAAGAACAGCCCATGGTTCACGTAAGTAATGACCATGACCTGGCACAAGCAGTCACAAAGAACTCTTAGCTAGAAGAAGGGGGAAGAACTGGAGGCCAGGGATCTGGACGTAGTCACTCCACCAGGGAGATGGCAAGCAGGATGGGATTCATTAGGTGGCCTGCTAGATTCCTGACTCCCAGACCCATCTCTGCACTTCTGGAGGCAACAGGTGTTAGGGCTGCTTGGGGAGTACACTGCTCAGAGCACTACACACAGCTCAGTGCTGGCATCCACAGCACATCTGACAAGAAAGCGGAGGAAGTCAGCAGAGCCTGTGGTCCAGCTGTGGGAAAGACAATGCTAATTCAGGGGGAAAGGGGAAAACAGGACATCATCTCAGAACACGAGGAAGGGTGTGAAGGTCTTACCCAGGGATGCTACAAGTGCAAAGTTTTCCAGCATCACACTGTAGTACAGGAGTCTCTGAGCCTCATCCAGGAGCCCCCACTCCTCCTGGGAGAAGTCAATGGCCACATCCTCAAATTCCATACCCTGTCATAATGGAGACAGTTCACATTCCACCATCAGCTTCTCTCCTAGGATTCTAAGTTCATTGTGCCATGTTCCCCCTGCCCTGCCCTCCTCACCAATTTATCCTCTGCTCACTCTACTTCCCAACAATTCAGAGGAGATATCCTTGATGCCATTAGAATCACTCTCCTTATAGTCTCACTGATACTGTATTCTCCCACATCAATAGGCAGATGAGCAGACAGGTGACATCTGACCTCTGGGTCTGGGATGTAGGCCACATGACCTCTTGTCAATAAGGTGGGTGTCACGAACATAGGTTAGGGAGATAGGCTGGCCACAGGGAAGGTGTAATGATCTGACACTGGTCCTTCCTTCACCCTTATATCACAACAGGGTCCTGGGGCCGTTAGTTCACACTACCTCTTCATATGCACATCATTCTTTGTTTTTTGTTTTTATCAGTGTAGGAAACTTTATTATTCAAGATTCCAAGCTCCTGGCCCACCTTACAAGCAGGATTTTTTTTTCCTTTTTTTTTTAATGTTTTAATTTATTTATTTTAATTGGAGGCTAATTACTTTACAGTATTGTAGTGGTTTTTGCCATACATTGACATGAATCAGCCATGAGTGTACATGTGTTCCCCATCCTGAACCCCCTCCCACCTCCCTCCCCAGCACATCATTCTTTGAACCACACTTTGCTCCTGCAGCTGTATGCTACAACTTCAAAGGTCATATAGCTTTGCCATGATGGGGATAGTTCATTTCATGACCAGGTTTCTCCCTCAGATTCTAATTTCACTACCTTCCCAGTCTATCCCCTGCTAAGCCTGTCCCTTCCCCACAATGGTGAAGATTTCCAAGCTGAGGTGGCACTGATACCCACTGTCTCATCATGGTCCTACTGATCACTGTGTCAACCCTCAACAATAGGCAGATGGGCAGATAGATGTCACCTAAGCGCTGGACTTGGCACATGAAGCCTCACTATTTTCAGGCAATTCCCCGTGTGTTCCCCAGATTTTCTCCCAGACACCACCAATCATGGGTTCTCACCCTTCACTCTTAGGCCAATACCAAGGCCCTGGAGCCATGAGTTCATGTTTGCTCTCCATGTGTACAGCATTCTTCCCACCACAACTCTCTCACAACTGCACTCCCTCAGCCGCAGGCCCCTCCTGCTTTACACCATAATCATCTCCTTAGCATCTCAATTCATAACTCAGCATATGTGATCTATACAATGCTTGCCAGTTCAAACACAATCAAGTTCTACCTGAGACAGTGAAGGTCCCCACTAACAAAGGCAGCCTAGGGTCCTACTATGAAAGCCTCCTTCCTTGACTGTCCCTTGCTCCAACCTCATCTATGGAGAACCACATCAGATCTCAGATACCCATGGCTGCCTCCAATTGTGCTGCATTTGATGAACCCTCACCAGTCACAGCTTTCCTCTCACCACCTAACCCTCATTCAAGGCCCAGCACTTGCCCTTTGCACCACTGTGAATTTTCCAGATGACTATTTGTGTCTCAGATCTGATCTGGTAGCCAGACTAGAACACCCAAAGTCCCACCAAGGGTTACCACAAAATCCTGGTGAGTTGGTAGAGCACCAGCTTCTTTGAAATACTCCTGATGATGCCTCTGCATCCAGCTCACATCCACTGATCCCTCAGAGACCTTGGTTGCATGCCAAACCATTTGCCCTCACAACCCTCTCTGTGACCACCTCCCTCACCTGTGCAGTGACACCCACGTCCCATAACCAGGGGTTCAAGCAAGAAGCCCAGTTCTCAGACCCTCCCTCTTCTTCCATTATCATCCCGACCAGGATTTCCTATAATAAAATTATCTACAACTCCTCCCTCGTCTACACACTCTCCACTACCTTTTGGATAAGCCTGCATCCCAAACTCCTCCTCAGAGTTCCAGATGCCCACAAACTGTCCTCTGAAACATCTCATACCCTCAAGAGGCCAAGAATAAAACTTCTGATAGCCCCAGTGAAAACTACCATGTCTATGGACTTCCCCATCTCAGTTGGTGGAGGCTTCAGATGCAAAAACCAAACTTTCACTTGACCCATGACTCCCACCTCTCCTCCTCTCAACCTCAAAATCAGAAAATTCAAGTTGCCATACCTAAAACCCCAAGCCAGAATCCAGCCACTTCTCTCACGGCCACCACCCTGGTCCACCAACCAGCACCCTCACTCAGACTATAGCAGTATTCTCCTCCTTGCCCTTCTGATCACCACCCTGAGGCCAGTACTGTTCTTAATGTTGCAGCAACACAGAGTGTGTTGTGACCTGGGGCAGATCACCTGTCTCCACTGCTCCAAATCTCTCACTGCTCCCAACACCTTCAGAAAGTATTAGTCGCTCAGTCGTGTCCCACTCTTTGTGACCCCATGGACTATAGCCCACCAGGATCCTCTGTCCATGGATTTCTCCCAGCAAGAATACTGGAGTGGGGTGCCATTCACTACTCAAAGGGATCTTCTTGACCCAGGGATCTTCCCAACCCAGGGTTCCAACCCCCAGTCTTCTGTATTGCAGGCCAGATTTTTTTACCGTCTGAGCCACCACCTCCAGAGGAGACATCCAATTCTCACAAGACAGTTCCAGAACTACCTCCTGCTCCACTGTTCCCAGTCCCACAAGAAAGAAAAGATACCTGCAGGTCCGTGAACCATCTCTACCACCCCCTCCAGGACTTTGTACTTTCTGGTACTTATGCCTAAGCTGGTACTTTCCTTATCTCATTCGACTGGTCGCCAACAATGGAAACCACTCTATATATCTCCAGGCCTGGAATGTGTTCATGGTCCCCAAGCCCAAGGCCTGGAAGAGTGGTAGAACAATACCAGGACGTTATTATTCCAGAGACCATAAGAGTGGGGTGAGGACTAAGGAGAGACTGAAATAAACTGCAGGAACGACTATCACTAAGTGATTCTGTGGTACAGAAATCTGTAGGAAAAGGGAGGTCATTTGAGAATTTGAGACAACCATGGCCAGCATCCTTGGCTCAGGACGCTTAGTACTCTTGGCGAGCCCAGGACCCAGATGAGCTCAAAATGTCTGAGCCCCCACACTGTCTGTCAGACATAAGACTCCAGCCACGACCGCCCCACCGTCCTGGACCCTGGAGTCTGGGCTGCGGGCACTCAGGGATTTAGTGTCTGGCGTGGCAAGGGTAGTGGGAGGACGAACGTTTCGTTTACCTGTGGTGGGTCCCTTAGAGTCGCCACCACCGCCATCGGACTCTGTATGGAGCAGAGTCTGTAAGGCGCACAGATCTGGATCTCTGCCTGTTTTGGGTCGCCCTGAGGTACGCCGCCTGGTGGCTCAGCTGGTAAAGAATCCAGCCTGCAATGTGGGAACTTAAGAGACAGAATCCAACGCCGCAAAAAAGAGTTAAAATCTTTCTCTCCCAAAGCCTGTTCCAACAGGCCCTCCCTTGGTTGCGCCCTTTCTTGGGACCATTAGTATTTATTATCTTGCTGCTCTTATTTGGACCCTGTTTCTTCAATCTCTTTCAAAGGTTTCTCCAAGATCGGATTTGGGCCATCTCTCAAGACCAGGTCAAGACCATTCTTGAGAGCCTCACCTCAACACCAGAAAAAGGGGACCCTGGGCCCTAGCACAATCCTCCGTTCCAGACCCAGAGCTGTCGCCCTGACCCAGCACGAAGTAGCCAGAGAGATACAGCGCCCTTTCCCCCCATCTTTTTACGACTTCAAGTTCTGGAGCGAAGGAGTCCTCGGGCCTAGAAAAGAAGATAACGACCTCAAGGGCCCTTGCTGAGCCACCTGACTTGGGGGATGACAAAACTGAACTTTAAGTCCCACCCCGATACTCCGTGCAGATTGCATCAGCCTGGGACCCTCCACCCCTTGGACACCGCCCCCCCCCCGCACCTCCCCACCCCGGCCCCTGTTCATCCGAAAACTTCCATCTCAGCTAAAAATTACCCAGAACGCCCCACCTGACTAAATCTTCCCCTATAGCTTCTGCAAAACCTCCCCTTAAATATGAAGCCTCCCTGATCCTGCACGTGCTCAGCCTGGTCGTTAGACATACAGTCGACCCTCCTTGCCTGAATAAAGGTAACCTGTTTCCGTTGAGGTCATCTTCCTTTTTTCATTGCCTCGTCTTGAACTATACCTTACAGCCTGGGCTGCGGGCACTCGGGGATTTAGTCTGGTGTGGCGAGGTTGGTGACTGCTCGGAGGACGAACGTTTCGTTTACCTGTGGTGGGTCCCTTAGCGTCGCCGCCGCCGCTGGAGCGGAGCGGAAGTCTGTAAGGCGTGGAGATCCGGATCTCTGCCTGTTTTGGGTGGCACCAAGGTACGCTCAGCTGGTAAAGAATCCGTTGGCAATGTGGGAGACCTGGGTTCCATCCTTGGGTTGGGAAGATCCCCTGGAGATGGGCACGGCTACCCACTCCAGTATTCTGGCCTGGAGAATTCCATGGACTGTAGAGTCCATGGGTCGCAAAGAGTAGGACAAGACTGAACGACTTTCACTTTCACGAGGTGTGCCTCCACCAAATCTTGGACCGGCCTCTGTGGAAGCCTCCGGCTCCTTCTTTTTTAGGATCCCAGGCTCTGAAACACTAAGCTGGCAATCTGACCTGCTTAGAGTGCGTGCTTAGTCGCTTCAGTCGTGCCCAACTCTCTGCGACCCTATGGACCATGGCCTGCCAGGCTCCTCTGTCCATGGGATTCTCCAGGCAAGAATAATGAAGTGGGTTATCATTTCCTTCTCCAAACCTTACCTGAGACAAGCCAAAACGACCGCCACAAGGAGGGTGCCGGAAGTCCCGCCCCCACGCCATGCCCACGCAGGGAAATACTTCAGTCCTGGGCTTTAATTGGCTCAGATCCGCCACCTTTCGGCGCATTGCCCCCTGGTTACTGTAGTTTCCACATCTGTGCAAGCTACTTAGAGAAACCTGCCTGGTAGCCACCTAAGCGAGGAAAAGTTCTCCGCAGAACAGAGAAATGTGGCTATTATTTTGTAATAACTTTAAATGAAGTTCACCCTATAAAAATATTGTCACGAGACTTCCCTGGCAGTTCAGTGGTTAAGACTCCATGCTTTCGCTACAGGGTTTTGTAGACCCTGTGTGTCTGCAGAAACTCCCAGACTTCCCCAGTGCCCAGTTGTTAAGAATCCGCCCGCAAATGTGGGGACGCGGATTCGATTCCTGGTCCTGGAAGATCCCACATGCATGGGAGCAACTAAGTTTGGGCACCACAACTTCTGAGCCCGCACTGTAGAACCCGCTCACATAACTAGAGAAAACACAGTCGCAGCAAGGAAGACCTAGCACAGACAAAAGTAATAAAATAAACACACACAGAAACCCCCCAAATGTGCTGATCTGGACTCACAGCGGAGTCTCCACCTCAGCCGAATGCACAGGAGGTGACCAACGGGAGCCCACCTCTGTATTGCTGAACTCTGCCTATAACCACTGGGATTGGAGCTGGGTGGAGGCCCTGCACTCTTTCTGTTTATGATTTCCATACCTGTATGGTGCCAAGTGGAGTCGGACAGGCAACTGGTTTGTCAAGGAGACGTGTCGACTGCGCATTTAACCTGCAAAACTCAACCATGTTGCCTAAGTAGAGGAGGGAGAGAAAAAGTCTTTTTTGGAAAAAAATAATTTATTTATCTTACTTGCTGATTCCAATAAACTGTACTCAAAGGTCAGGTATTAAAATCAGACTAGTCACAGTACTAAGCATTTCGGAAGACGTGGACATCCAAGATCTTTTATAATACTAATGATGCGGTAATGGATAAAATCAATTTGAATATGTTTGCCTCCAGGAATCGGAGAAATACTTGTATTTTGCCTTTACTCTTATACTGCTACCATACGCAACACTATTTTTTTCTTATTGAAGTATAGTTGATTTACCATATTATATTAGTTTCAGGTGTGATTCAATACAACGGTGATCCAATATTTTTATAGATTATACTCATTTAAAGTTATTACAAAATAGTGGCCATATTTCCTTGTGCTGTACAATATATCCCGGTTGCTTATTTATTTTTTACATAGCAGTTTGTCTCTATGCATCTTTTCCCCTGTCTTGCTCCTCCCTCTTCCCCTCTCCCCGCTGATAAGCACTAGTTTGCTCTCTATAAGTCTGTTTCTTTTTTGTCATATACATTCTCTTAATTCAATTTTATATTCCACACATGATTGATAGCAGAGTATCTTTCATTGATTTATTTCACTAAGCATAACACTCTCTAGGTCCATCCGTATTGTTGCAAATGGCAGAAATTCATTCTTTTTTATAGCTGAATAATATTTCATATATATATATATATATATATATATATGGGCTTCCCAAATGGCTCCACAGGTAAAGAATGAGCCTGCAATTCAGGAGACACAGGAGACATGGGTTTGATCCTTGGATCAGGAAGATCCCCTGGAGTGGGAAATGGCAACTCACTCCAGTATTCTTGCCTGGGAAATCCCATGGACAGAGGAACCTGGTGGGCTACAGTCCATGGAGTTTCAAAGAGTCTGACATGAATACACACACACACATAAACACACATATATACATACCACAGGCTTCCTTGGTGCCTCAGCAGTAAAGAATCCACCTGCAATGCAGAAGATGTGGGTTCGATCCCTGGGTTGGGATGATCCTCTGGAGAAGGAAATGCCAACCTACTCCAGTATTTTTGCCTGGAAAATCCCATGGACAGTGAAGCCTGGTGGGCTATGGTCCATGGGGTTGCAAAATATCTGATATGACTGAGTGACCAAACAACAACAAATATATCCCATGTCTTTCTTTCATGTGTTGATGGAACTTAGGAGACTTCTATGTCTTGATTATTGTAAACAGTGTTGCTATGAAAACTGGTGTGCCTGTATCTTTTTTTTTTTTCATTTACTCTTATTTTTGGCTGTGCTGGGTCTTTGTTGCTTCTTGCAGGCTTTCTCTCATTGCAGAGAATGGGGTCTACCCTCTAGTTGAGGTGCCCAAGGTTCTCACTGTGGTGGCTTCTCTTGTTGCAGAGCACAGACTCTAGAGTGCTGGCTCAGTAATTGTGGTGCACCGACTTAATTGCCCTGTGGTACGTGGGATCTTCCCAAATCAGGAGTTGAACCAGTGTCCTTTGCATTGCAAGGCAGATTCTTAAACACTAAACCACCAGGGAAATCGCATGTGTTTTTTTCAAGTAACCACACTCAACACTTCTGACACCAGAAGTGTGATTTTTTTTCTCACACCAACCAGTTCTCTGTGACACCACCTGGGTGTCTTTCTGACACTAACTGCACCAAGTGCAAATTCCTCAGGTTAAGAACTCAGTCCCATAGGACTGGCTCACACTTCAGAGGCCAGTTGCAAAGAGTGGTTCCCCCATTACCCACAAGTTCTGTCCAATTTGGTTGCAAACCAGTTTCCTCTGATCACTCTCCTTGAATTTGATCATTTGCTAGAACAGTTCCCAGCAGTCAGGGAAATGCTTACTTAACCAGTTTACTATATTGTAAGGGAAATGCCAAAGGATACAAATGAACTTTCAGATGAAGAGGTACAGAGAGATTGGGAAGGGTCTTTGAGCTCAGGAGCTTCTATCCCTTTAGAGTTGGGACCTGCCACCCTCCTGGCACATGGATGTGTTCTTTAGCTGGGAAGAAATCCAAGTCCTGAACTTAAAAAGGCATGATTCATGATTAACTTAATCTCCAGTCCCTCTCCACTTTCAGAAGGATGGCGAGGTGGAGGTAAATGTTTCAAGTTTCTAATCATGGTTTGCTCTTTCCAGTGATGAGCCCCTGTCCTGAAGCCATCCAGGAACCCACCAAGCATCACCTCACTAAGAGATGAAAAGACACTCCTTTCATCCTAGAAATTTCAAAGCATTAATTGCTTCTGTATCAGGAGCCAGAGTCCAAAACCAAAGAGTAGAACAGAAGATGCTCCTTGTGTTTTTATCTCTTAGGAAAATACGAGAGTTTTCAGAGCTCTGTTCTGGGGAACCGGGCAGATTCCAATACATGTATTTTTGCTATGTTTCACAGCCCACCTCCCAGAGGTCTTTCCAAAGAAAAGCTTTCTTTAATACCAAGATTTTCAAGAATATTCACAGCAGCAAAACACCTGGAGACAGCCCAAGCAAGAAGATGGATAGGACTTCCCTAGTGGTCCAGCGGATAAGAACCTGCCTGCCAATGCAGGGAACATGGGTTCGATCTCTGGTCCAAGAAGAGTTCACATGCCAAGGGAAAACTAAACCTGTAGGCTACAACCACTGAGCCTGTGCTCTAGAGCCGGGGCTCCGCAACAAGAGAAGCCAACACAATGATAAGCCTTTGCACCACAAGGAAAATGCTCCCGCTTAATAAACTAGAGAAAGCCCATGTGCAGAAACAAAAACCCAGCACAACCAAAAAATAATTTAAGAAAATAGTTATTCTAAAAATAAAAGTTATTCTAAAGCTTGCCTTCAGAGATGGCAATGCTTTTTTTTTTTTTTTTAAGAGGGCTTCTCTCTACATTCATCTGGAGCATCTCCACATTATCCGCACTCATGTAGTTCTCCCTTCTATGGAAGCATCAAGGGAATCAGAGAGGTGTCAGATTTACCCAGCAGAATGCCCCATTCCAGAATTCAGGCATTTCTACGTGGCACCTTCCAGTTTCTCAGTGAAACTGAACCCTAATTTCCTCCTGGAAACCAGTTCACAAATGTATTCCAAGTAACTGGCACATATGCCTTTGCCTTGGCTGTACACAGAATCGACTTTTTCCAAAGTGAACTTTCAAACTGATTCTGCGAGTAAGCTCCCTCTACACGCATAAGCTCCATCTACTGGAATAAATGAATGGAACACATTGGACTTTTCTGGCATTTGTTAATAAAATTGCATCCTGCAACTTTCAGTACCAGTCTTATTTAGGTCCAGTTTACCTATCAAATTTTAAGCCACTGAATATAAGAAATGATTATATATTTTTTAAATATAAAGGGTTCCTTTCTTCGGTTAGACTTCTTTTCTGAGTTTCCATCTCTGCTTACCTTTTTTAGGTGCCTGTGGCTGCACTAGATGTAAAGGGTGTGAGTGGAGGACAGGGGAGCAGGCAGGGAAATTCTGACAGGACCACTGCGAGCTGGTGTTTGTGTCTTGGGCTTGGAACTCACTGTCTTCTCACATAAGGCACATGTCTAAAGTTTAAAGAATAAACACCAATATAACACATTCATTCATTTGAGAGACATTTATTGGTTATTTGAAATGTTCCAGACACTTTTCTAGGCAACCAAGGTACTTAAGTGAACAAAACGGAGAAATTCCCTGCCCTCCATAAACTTGCATTTTGGAAGGGTGAAGCAATAAATGGAAAATACAATTAGAAAATTCTATTTAACATTTTTAAAATTTGCGGGGTTTTTTTCTATTTTTTTATTTGTACTTTTTTTGGGCTGCATTGTGCAGCATTTGGGATCTTAGTTCCCTGACCAGGGATGGAACCCATGCCCTCTAGTGGAAGCACAGAGTCCAAACCACTGGACTGTCAGGAAAGCCACCACTTTTTTTCTTTTAATTATTTTTATAAAGTATATTCGAAATAGAGAAATACTATGGAAATCTACATATTCACATACATATTTATGTCCATTACATTGGGGCCGTAGCCAAGGAAGCTTAATTTAGTGTGGAGCACTTTTGAGGGTAGTTTTCTGGTGAAACCTAAGATGGCGGTGGTAGGTGGAGGACTGGCGGAAGCGTCTCTGGCAGAGGGAACACTCATAGGGCTTCTCTCCCGTGTGGGTTCTCTCATGAGCTCGAAGGTTGGTTTTGTGGGTGAAAGCCATTTCACATGTGCTGCACGCGAAGGGCTTCTCTCCTGTATGAATCCTCTGATGCACGTGGAGGTCTGATGCCTGGAAGAAGCCTTTGCCACACTCGCCACAAATATATGTCCTCTCATTATTGTGTCTTTTCTGGTGAACTCTGAACCGAGAGGAATGTCTGAAGGTCTTGGGACATCTCTCACATCTGTATACTTCTGGGGCTCTGTCGGATCTTTCCTGGTGTTCCCCACATGCAGAAGTCCCCTCAGAGCTCTGGTGGGTAGAAACAGGCTCAGGGGTGACCTGGTCTGGTTCCACTTCCATGAGGACATCTTGAGAGGAGGGTCCTCTCGGGGATCCGTCCTGGGGCCTGGAGGGGCCTGGGCCTGCTCCTCTTCTGGAGCTTCGTGGATTCTCCAGAGAAACACCTCCTTCTTCCAGCCTCAGATGGTTCTCTTCTTGGACAATGAGTAGGGAGGGTATTTGATTGCTTGGACTAGTAATACTGTCACTTAATTGAGTTTTCATAGAAATGTTGCCATCATTTTCTTTATCTTCATTTCCTGTAGGGGGCGAAAAAGTGACTCAGGGAAGTTACACCCAAGAAAGAGCCCACATGGGCCACCCCTCTGGGACCTGGGCTCTGCCCACTCACTTTGTCCTGTTTCCAGGGATGTATCTTGAGGAGTCCAGGAGGGTGTCCCCACATTCTCTCTTGTTGGGGTTCCTGTCGACAACTGTTTTGTGAAGTGAATGATGACTTGTCTTAAGGGCATATTCTCAGAAAAGAGGGCTTCCTGTCCCTGCATGTGGACATGGACCTGTGAACGAAGCCTGGTTACTGTCTGTAATAACTCTTCTTTCTCTACTTCCAGGCAACTCCAACAGACTACTTATTTCTGACCCTCCCATGCCCCTTACCCTGGGGTCAGAACCCCTACTTACTAAGCCAGGTATCTTCATGTCATCATCTGTCAGATCCTCCATGAGTTTCTCCAGGTTTCTGCCACTTGCATTCCATTTCTCCTGTAAAGTGGACCTGTCACTGCAGTGCCCATTGATCATAAACTGTTCCAGGACCAGACGAGAAATTATTTCATCCTTGCTGTGTTTTTCTGGCTGCAGCCATGAGTGAAATAAGTGATAGAGTCTTTGCAGTTCCTGTCTTGCAGTTGAATTATTGCTATCTCGAAGTAAGTTGAGCTGAGTGCTGGGGAACTCAGGGATCCCCTCTTCCTCCTGGATGGCAGATCCTTGGGTGGGTGAATTTTCTGACCCAGGACCCCTCCTGGATGGTTCACCTTCAAAGGAGATTCTGAGGTCTGAAGCCATTCTTAACAAGAATTCTCAGAGAGCTTCAACTTGAGGGATTCAGTCTCCACTGATTTGTTTCTCAGGCAATCTCTTTCAGCAACCAGTGGATGTTTTAAGGACTGCAAAGCTAGAGACAGAAGAAATATGTAGTTAAATACAGCACTGTCATAGTTGAAAAGAAGCAAACAAAATCCAGGTTCAACTGAGTTCATGGACCAGTTCCACTAGACGTTTAGTGAATAAACGAATGGAGAAAATGGCAACATTCTTAGTAATCCCAGAGATGTAAAATGAGACTACAACGACTAGCTGCAAAATCACTACCTCCCAGAAGCACTAGAATAAAAGAGTTAGCTGTGGCATGGATTGCAGGACCTGGAATTCTTAATCACTGCTGGTGAGAACTCACATGGAAATGCTTTGACTAGTATGTAATAAATCTGTATTTATGCATTCCCTGTGACTCATCAGTTTTACTTCTCTGCCTGTACTCAACAGAAAAAATATATTCATGTGCATCACAGACATATACAAGAATGTTTATATCAACATAATTCATAATATCTCCATGCTGTAAATAATCTAGTGTCCAGTATTAAATGGGACAGATTATGGTTAACTGATGTCGAGGCATATTTGATAGACTGAGAAGAAATGAACTCCTTTATGCAACAACATAGAATAACCACAAAACACAGTGTGAAATGAAATAATCCAGGCACTAAACTATACATTTTGTTTCTTCTCATTAATGTTCATTGAAAAGCATTTAAGTATTATCAATATTATTTAGGATGTTGATTACATTTTTGGGAACACTGGTAGATCCTGGAATAAGAACTTATGGAGGACCCAATCCCAGTTTGCCTGGGACTAAAGAGAGAGTTCCTGGGATGCTGAACTTCCAGTTTTAGTGGGCAACAGTCTACTTCTTGATCTCAGGGAGAGTTATACAGAAATGTTTCTCTGTCAAAATCCATCAAGCCATATGCTTTCACTTTTTCTTTTTTCTTTATGTGCATTACTGTTCAATAAAAACATTCAGCTTAACTTAAAATAATAAGGGGGGGTGGACTTCCCTGGTGGAACAGTGGATAAGAACCCCCTGTCAATGGAGGGAACATGGGTTCAATCCATGGCCCAGGAATATTCTACATGCCATGGAGCAATGAAGCCCGGATACCATGACTACGGAGCCCACGTGCTGCAACTACTGAAGCCTGTGAACCTAGAGCCTGTCTTCCGCAACAAAAGAACTCACCACAGTGAGAAGCCCATGCACTGCAACTACAGAAAGCCCACGCAGAGCAACAAAGATCCAGTGCAACCAAAAAATAAAAATAAACAAATAAATAAATAGTTTCTAAAAAGATTTAAACAGTAAATGGGGGGCCTTCCTTGGTAGTCCAGTGACTAAGCCTCAACACTCTCAATGTAGGGTGTTTGGGTTCCATCCCTGGTCAGGGAACAAGATCCTCCTGAATACCACAGCTAAGACCCAGTGTGGCCAAATAAAGAAAGCAAAATAATTATTTTAAAATAATAAATGGAGTCTTAAATCCATAATTGGAATTGACCGAACTGAATGAAGGCAATGATCTAGTATCAATACAAAGATATTCCTTCAGTCATTATAACAAAACAAACTGTTACCAAAAAAGGGACAATAAAGTGAATGAAATAGTCAGGCTGGAACCCATGCACATGATCATCTTGTGTTGGAAACTCCTACAGCAGACACAAGAGTCTGCAGACCCAGCCCAGCTACACCCTGTGTCAGCTTGATGATACATTCCTTAGAAAATTTTCCCTTTACTTTCACCTCTGTCTCTCTTTTTCCATCAACAATTACCCTTTCTTATGAAAAACATTTGTCTTTGCTTCACTGATATTATCAAAGTAATAATTTTATATTGATCTGTCTCTAATGCCTGTCCTTTTCCATTGGAGTGTAGGATTCAGAGGTGAAGCTTGCATTGCTCAATACTGATTTGTGACTGTAAAGTATACGATCTGGGCAACCATAGGCAAAGGCTTCCCTGGTGGCTCAGAGGTAAAGAAACTGCCTGCCAAGCTGGAGACTCAAATTTGATCCCAGGGTCAGGAAGATCCTCTGGAGGAGGGCATGGCAACCCACTCCAGTATTCTTGCCTGGGAAATTCCATGGAGAGAGGAGCCTCATGAGCTACAGTCCATGGGGTCGCAAAGAGTCAGACATGACTCAGTGACTAAACAAGAACTATAGGCACACCCCTTGGGATGTCAAACAAAAGATTTAATCCTCTTACTATATTATTGTTCTAATTTTTATTTTTCTATACAATTAACATTTCAAAGATTATTCATTTATTTTTTTGGCTCAGCCATGGGTCTTGGAATCGAACCTATGCCTTCAGCAGTAAAAGCACAGAATCTTAACCACAGAGACCAGGGAAGTCTCTGTATTTTTTTTGTTTTGCTTTTTTCAAAAGTAAATTCATGCCACAAGATCAGAAAGTGGGGGTGTTTGTTGGGATTGATATGTGGGCTTCCAAATACCTAATTAATTTCTGTTAACTGATATCATGCTTTGTGTCAACCTCACCTGGTGATCTGATCAGATTAGCCACCCTGATCTCATCAATGAATGAGGCAAAGATGATTCTAGGAAAAACCCTGTAGGAGAACACTGGAACACATCTCTGTTCTCCCCCTAATCAGAGCTTCTGGCTCAGTGATAAAGGATCTGCCTGCCAATGCAGGAGACAGAAGAGATTTGGGTTCTATCCCTGTGTCGGAAAGATCTCCTGGAGAAGAAAATGGTAACCCACTCCAATATTCTTGCTTGGAGAATTCCATGGACAGAGGAACTTGGTGGGCTACAGACCACCAGGTCTCAAAAGAGTTGGACAGGACTCAGTGTGTCTAAACAACAACAACAATGATCCATTTATCACACCTATTCAGTCAGCCTTTTTAAAATGCTAATCTGCTCATGTGAGACTCCATTGATTCACTTAAAATTCCCTCTATGGCTCCCTCCTGCTCTCAGTGAAAAGCACCAAGTCCTTCCTAGTTCCACCAGGCTTTGCCTCCGCTTTTCCTCACCCCTCCAAAGTGGCTGGTTATCTACCCACCTTCATGGGTTTCTATTGTTGTTTTTTTTTTTTTCCAGTGTAATACCCCTGGGACTCCGTATGAGCTCTCTTTTTTTTGGCCATGTGGCATGTGGGATCTTAGTTCCCCAACCAGGGATCAAACCCGCACTCCATGCATTGAAAGCTCCGAGTCTTTACCACCGGATGGCCAGAGAAGTCCCATGTGTTCTCTCTGTGGACTTCTCCAGGCATACATAGACCACATGGTCACATTTGCAGACATGCACTCAATTTCACACAAGCAAGGCTGCGGAGCAGCATTATGGCTAAGACTTGGAATTCGAAATTGTCATATTTAGACAATTGTTGGAATACGAAATTGTCATATTTTCATCACAAGAAAAAGAAATGTAATGATGTATGCTGATGGATGCTAACTAGACTTATTGTGATGATTATTTCCCAATGCATGCAAATATCATGTCATATGTAGTACGTCTGGAACTAATACAGTATATACAGCAATTATATCTCAAGAGAAAACAAAACATAACAACCCTTCCCCTACACCATATTACCAGTGTTCTTAATCAGAAGCCTGGCATTTCCAAGCTGTGTGACCCCATACACGATGCCATCAGGCCTCCATCCTTGTCATGGGGGCTCTGATCTCTAAGGACACCCAGCTCAGAACTGCCACAAGAGCCAAAATAATTATTACATATGAAGCACATGAAGGATTCACTGGCACATGGCAAGCACAGAGTAAAAGTCTGCTAAGTAACTGACACACACCCTTTCACTTTCATCCCCACTCTCATCTCAATTGACCATGAACATCCACTTCCATCTGGACCTCCAGGGGGCTTCCCTGGGGGTTCAGCAGTAGAGAATTTACCTGCCAGTACAAGAGACTTTGATCTGAGTCACAAAGATCCCCTGGAGAAGGAAATGGCAACCCACTCCAGTATTCTTGCCTGGAGAACCCCATGGACAGAGGAACCTGGCAGGCTACAGCCATGGTGTCGCAAAGAGTCAGACATGATTTAGTGACTGAAAAAAATGAAAAACCATGCCAGACACAGATTTTCCTAGGAGAACTTGGCCTCAGTCGGGCCAGATTTTGCACAGCTTGATCAGACCATCCCCCATGCCTGTGAGGCATCCATGTCTTTGTATCTAGGAATTTTCTCCCCAGAGCTATGTGTACACAGGAGTGCACACACACACACACACACACAATGGCAAATTTTCCTTTTGTTCAGGAAACTCACCTCCCCCAGAAGACTGAACTCCACACTGGGTGACCCTGAGCTGAAGGCTGAGGACTCTTCCCTGTGTGACTCCCCTTCACAACTGAGTTCATCTGATGCGCCCTCCCAAGGCTCCTCCCTTTTATAGGATCAAGGGACAATAATGCATTTAAAGACCTGATTGGATAGTGTGCCTGTTGATGGGATCTTCATTTGAAGCTTCATTAGCTGACTCTCAGCTTTCCAGTACAGTATTACATACCAGCCCTTGGCCTGGGGCAATAGGCCACAGTCAAACACATATTTCTGCAGTGAAAAATATAACAACACTTGCACTGAAGTGGGGAAAGAAAGTATAATCTCAGGTGTGTTCTGGTCAAGTTCTGTCATCGTTATTGTTTAGTCTCCAAGTCATGTCTGACTCTTTTGTGACCCCATGGACTGTACCCCGCCAGGCTCTTCTGCTATGGAATTTCTCGGGCAAGAATACTGGAGTGGGTTGCCATTTCCTTCTTCAGGGGATCGTCCCAACCCATGAATCGAACCCTGGTCTCCTTCATTGGCAGGCAGATTCTTTACCACTAAGCCACCTGGGAAGTCCCATAGTTTTGTCACAAATGAATCTTATACAAACTTAACACTTTCCAATTTTCCAAGATTTGTGGATTCCAAGTGAAGCAGGGAATAAGGTTAATATTCCCTCCTTTTGGGAATTCCCTGGGAGGCCAGTAGTTAGGACTCGGTACTTTCACTGGTGAGGGCCATGAGAACTAAGATACAACAAGCCGTGAGGCTGGGCCAAAACAAAAACAGAGACAAAGGAAAAGTCTCTTCTCCTGTGCTGGTGAGTCAGAGGATCCCAAAGGAAGGGTTCCTAGTCCAACAAAAGAATCACAGGACTGGAAACAAAAGATCATTTAGTGGGAAGGGAAAGAGCAGTGCTTATTTTAGGTAAAGAAAGTACGCGATGTTTGATGGACTTGTGGGGAGTGAGGAGGGGAGGGGTTTAAATAAAGACTGGCGCCTGGTCTGAAAATCTGGTGGGGGTGTGTTGTGTGCTCACTCGGGGGAAGGCCGGAGGAAGGGATTTCAGGAAAACCCAGTACTTTTTTCTGACTAGTGGAGTGAGTGACCCCCTGGAAGATGAGAGGAGAGTTAGGGAAGCAGACGGAGAGCTTTCTGAGAGAAGGGATTTTTGGAGTAATCCTAATATTATCTGCTTTCAAGTTATATCCAGAATCTGTTACTCCTCCAGCCCCATTATCCCTCCCTCAGATTAATGAGGTCAGCTCCTGACTGACCTCTCCCACCAGTCTTTTTTGTTGTGGGGGTGGGAGGGGGGTGCTGTTAGGAAGCTTGTGAGATGTTAGTTTCCCAACCAGGGATTGAACCCAGGGTCATAGCAAGGAAAGCTGGAATCCTAACCTCTGGACCTCCAGGGAATCCCCTCTCCATGAGTCTTTCTATTCCTGAAGCAGTCATCAGAGGGATACTTTATTTATTTTTTAAAATTTTTATTGGAGGCTAATTATTTTACAATATTATATTGGTTGGTTTTGCCACAGAAGGATACTTTAAAAAAATATTTAAAAAAAAAGTATTTGTTTTTCCACACCACGTGACATGCAGAATCTTAGTTCCCCAACCAGGGATCAATCCCGACCCCCCTCTCAGAGTCTTAACCTCTGGACTGCTAGGGATTAAGTCCAGAACTGTTATTAACAAGTCTGGACATGTCCCTTGTCTGTGGAAGCTCCCAGTGGCTCAGACTGCCTCTTGTAAAGAACTTCTGCACTTCCCTTAGCCTCGCAGTTTCATACAATTCCATAAAAATGAATTATCAGCAATGTGAAATTAACACGAAAACAAAGCCATACAAAATGCAAACTCGTTTATGTGAGCAGATTCAATGGACCTAAAATGCCTGTCAACTCACCCTTAGCATTTACACGCTGTTTCTGGGCTTGCCTCACCCCAGGCAAGAGAGTGTGGAGATACCACAGTGTAGAAACCTGCGTGCTGACTGTGGCCCGGAGGCCCTGCTGACCCAGCTCTGGGGTCCTGGGAGTCTCAGCTCCTCCTTTTGCCCCTTTGCTTCCTCTGCGCCACCCTCATTGACACTGCTGTTCCCAGAACCCCGAGGCTTCACCCCCATCTTAGGCTTTTCTCCCCTTCCCTCTGTCTCTGGGAGAAGAACCCTGGAGTTCTCCTCGAATTCTCTCCAGGTCTTTTTTTCAAACATCTGCTTCTCAATGAGAACTGACCTGGACCCGTTTTCTACAGCTCAGTACCTCCCCTCCCCAGCCCCAGTCAGGCTCTATTTACCCTCTCAGCTTTTTCTCCACAGCACCGATCTCCATGAAACTCTATATTTGCCTTACTTGTCTTGTTTATTGCCTGTCAGTCCCCATTGATAGAAATTTTGTTTCTGTTTTGTTCAGCCCTGTTATCTCCAGTGATTTACACAGAGCTCAGCATTTGGCAGGTCTCTAACAATATGTCAGTTTGAAATGAATATTCCAGGTGTGAGAGAGTGTGGCCTGACCTACTGCGGCTGCTGCAGGAAAGGCAGAATAAGACTTACAGACTTGGTTTATGGAATGGGGGCCTCAAGACAGTTTCTGGTGTGGAAGAGATGGTCATCTTGGGAGGGCTGCTGATCACACCCCAAAACTGCAGCGAGAAACACAGATAACAGCAACTAGCAGAGTCTTGTTGGGAACTGAGGATGCCTCAGACTTGTCTGGATAAGAGTCCTAAGCTGCGGGGAGGAGGAGTTAAAGCAGAGCAGTTTCTGGGGAACTTCCTGCTGGTCCAGTGGTTAAGAATCCACATGCCAGTGCAAGGGACACGGGTTCCATCCCTGATCAGGGAACTAAGATTCCACATGCCCCAGAGCAACTAAGTCCGTGGGCTGCAACTACTGAAGCCTGGGAGCTCAAGACCTGTGTGCCACAACTGAGACCCGATGCAGCCAAATAATTTAAAAACATTGAAAAAGAAAGAAAAGTGGCTTCATGCTCATTTCAGCAGCACATATAATAAAATTGCAATGACACAGAGAATAGCATGGCCCCTGTGCAAGGATGACATGCAAATTTGGGAAGCATTTCATATGTTGTGCCCTTCCCCCTTGTCCTGAAACCCTTTGCTAATTCACACATACACACACACACAAGCAGTTTCAGTTACATGGCATTGGGATACTCAATGACTTCCTGTATAGACTTTGAGGAGAGGTAAAGCTGATGAACTGTCCTGGTTTGTCAGGCCAGGTCCTCTCATCCCACAAACTTTGGGGATGACAACTCAGAAGGCACCTCTACCCTGGCCAAGTTAAGGTTAAAACAGATGAATCTGGTGGCCTATTGTGGTGAAAGCTGGACTCCCTTTCCTGCCCTGCCTAGTCATTTCACATATGTGTGTCCTCCAAGGATTCTGGTCTGAACTTGGTCTTTCCACCACACATACACACACACACACGCACGTGCGCACACACACACACACACACACACACACACACACACAGAGCAACTTATACATCCAGGGGGAAATAACTAGACATTGAAGAGGAATGGCAGCTTCACAAAAGTCATAGCAAGTAACATATGCTATATGGAATGAACAACTGGAAGAAATGTATAAAGAAATGAAATTAAAGGGCTGTGTCGGGGTCGTGTCTGGCCACCGGGCCAGGGCGGTGCTGAGGGGACGGGCAGCTGCTGGTGGCTGTAGTTAAAAAAAAAAAAAAGAAATGAAATTAAGAGGAAAAAGTAAGCCAGGAGGTGAGGAGAGAAAAAGCCACAGGACCAAGAATATATGCTTTTAAAAAATAGGAAAAATGTTGGTTATAGACAACATTGATAAAGAAAGGTCTGAATAGAATACAAAGGAGGATGCATGTGTGTGAGTCCTGTCGCTCAGTCGTGTATGACCCCGCGGACTGTAGCCTGCCAGGCTCCTCTGTCCATGAGATTTCCCAGGCAAGAATACTGGAGTGGGTTGCCATTTCATCCCACAGGGGATCTTCCCTAAATCAGGGATCAAACCCACATCTCCTGTGTCTCCTACATTGGCTGGTGGATTCTTAACTGCTGCACCACCTGGGAAGCCCACATGGGACAGGGGTATTTAAAGAATGAATCAGTGAGTCTAAAGTGCTGCAGCTACTGAAGCCTGTTCACCCCAGAGCCTGTGCTCCACAAGAGAAGCCACTGCAATAAGCTCACGCACTGCAACTGGAGTAGCCCCCCTCTCCACAACTAGAGAAAGGCCATGCACAGCAACAAAGACACAGCACAGACAAAAATAGATATGTAAATAAATACTAGCTGTGGGATACATAAAGAAAATGGAAGTAGACGCACCAAGAACTGGATCCCTCCTCAAGAGAGCGGAAAATACATGATGATCAAGTAGGAGACATGGGACTGTGTGGGTGAGGGCGGAGTTCGGCAGTCTAAGTCAGGTGTGGACATGATCCTGAAGTTGCTGGACTCTGAAGCATGTGGGAGGAGGTGGCCGAAGTTCAGGGATGAGGCAGGCTGATATCCGTGGGAGAGTCAGGGGACAAGAAGATAGAGGCACAGGTGACCCGGCTGGGGGTACCATGAGGATGTTACGTGAGGGTGTGTGTACAGAGGTTGGTAGAAGTGGGAAAGAGGCCAGAAAGCAAGAGTCCTGGGAAGTCTCTGGAGGTCCAGTGGTTGGGACTCTGAGCTCTCACTGCTGAGGGAATGGGTTCACTTCCTGGTCAGGGAACTAAAATCTCTCTTTCACACACACACACACACACACACACACACAAGGCTAGACTCATCAGCAAATGGTGCAGCTCATTGAACTTGAGGGTGTGGCAGTGTTTCTCACATCTCCCAATGTGTGAATGCTCAGTTGTGTCTGACTTTGCAACCCCGTGGACTGCAGCCTGCCAGGCTCCTCTGTCCTTGGCATTTCCCAGGTTGCCATTTCCTCCTCCAAGGGATCTTTCTGACTTAGGGATTGAACCTGCATCTCCTGCATTGGCAGGTGGATTCTTTACCATTGAGCCACCTGCGAAGCCTTCTTCCATCTCCCAGTGGCCCTTGGTCTGGAGTCATTTAGTCTAGCTCAGAGACTATTACCAACTCAAGCTTGTTGGATTTTCCTAATCAATAGAAATCAATAAAAAGCCAGATGAGAAATTCAGGCAAGGCTTTATTGGAACTCGTACCACAGAACAACAGAGCAAGCACAAAGGGCAGATACCCATGCTGGCTTCTGGAGGAGGGGCGAGCAGGTCCCTTAAATGCAGCGAGGGCAGGGGCAGATCAATGGGTCTGCCTGCCCCACTGTGGAGGTACTGTGTGCAGGGATCATGTGTAGTACTTTTTGTAATTTCGCTTTTGCTCCAGGCAGGCAGGCACCTCAAAGGTGGCAGTTGGCTTTGGGCCTTTTCGTATTTTATTGTTTATAATTTGCCCCAACTGCCCATGCATGGAGTTATTTTTAGTCCCTTAAAGCTTCTTTGTATCTGCCATTCAAGGAGATGTTTGTCCAGGTGCAAGCACTGCAGCAAAGGGTCTCAGGTCCTACATCCCAGCCTGTCTCCAGGTGAGGAGCAACTCTTCAATTATGTCACCTAGGGTGGCCCCTCAGAACTGGGCAGCTGAGGGGCAGATCCCAGGCCTTCGTTTTCCTGTTAGATATGAACATCCAATCTCAGTAGGCTTTTTGTCTATGGCAGTTGTGGATAAACCTGACTCACACGACTCACACATCCATACTTACTATAACGCTTTGAAACCAATGTTTTTTTTCCCTTGTGTCAGTAGATCATTTCTTCATATTGATGGGGCATATTCCACTGATAAATATAACACTTTCTTAACCATCCATCTGTAGATGGATATTTGTTTTTGCTACCTAGTTGTAGGCTTTGAAGAATAAAGTTCCTGGAAATGTGAGAATTGCTGTTTAGTCATTAACTTATGTCTGCCTCTTTTGCGGACCTATGGACTGTAGCCTGCCAGGCTCTTCTGTCCATGGGATTTTCCAGGCGGACGGATTCTTTATCACTGAACCACCCAGGGAAGCCCAAATGTGCGAATACATACAAGTATTTCTGTGGACACAGGGTTTCCATTTCTCTTGTAATTACAGTGAGGAATAAGTGGATGATTAACTTTATCAACTGCCAGTGTTTCCAAGTTTTTTATTACTTTGCATTCCTACCAGCAATATATGAGAGTTCTGCTTTTCTTTGTATCTTCAGTTCAGTTCAGTCGCTCAGTCGTGTCCGACTCTCTGCGACCCCAAGAATCACAGCACGCCAGGCCTCCCTGTCCATCACCAACTCCCGGAGTTCACTCAAACTCATGTCCACAGAGTCGGTGATGCCATCCAGCCATCTCATTCTCGGTTGTCCCCTTCTCCTCCTGCAACACCTGGATATTGTCAGTCTTTTAATGCTACCCATGAAAATGAGTGTGCAGAGTGGCCTCACTGTGGTTTTCACTCGTATTTCCTTAAACAATAATACTGACGCTATTTTCATGTGCTTATTTACAATTCATATAGAACCCACCTGCAAAGTGGGAGACACAGATTTGATCCCTGGGTCAGGAAGATCCTCTGGAAAAGGAAATAGCAACCCACTCCAGTATTTTTGCTTGGGAAATCCCATGGACAGAGGAGCCTGGCAGGCTACATTTATGGGGTTGCCAAAGAGTCGGACCTGACTGACTGACTAAACAACACATGTAACAGTAAAGTATTGACCTACAAAAACTGAATGGCATGTTCATTTGAGTTACATGAGGTATAGGGGTCTCAATGGACGGGATCAATGTACTGTAATCCACAATAAGATACCATCCCTCCCAGAATACTTAACATCCATGGTGGTGTCTCAGATGTAAACAAAATTGGTTACTTCTCACTTTATGCTAATGAACATAATTTTTATATAAAAGATAATTTTTTGTTATGTCTTCCACATGATTTCCGGTCTTTTCTCATGTAATTCACCAAATTGTGTGACTTTTGTTTACTAATTCCTTTTGCTATTTTGTGCTTAAAGTTATTTGGAAAAGATCATGTAAATACATATGAGGATAAACCTAACACAAATATTTTCCTTCCCATCTGTATAAGTATGAAATGAATCAATTATTGTTGTGAATCCTTTCAGTGACATTTGGATTCACTTACAGTAGCATCTGTTTTCACTCTCTGGATCTGACCTCCTGGCTGATTTATTTCCATAGTGCTATTTTAGCCCCTGCCAGAAGGTGGCACTAGTGGTAAAGAACTTGCCTGCCAATGCAGAAGACAAAAGAGTCGCAGGGTCAATCCCTGGATTGGGAAGATCCCATGGAGAAAAGCATGGCAGCTGCCCACTCCAGCATTCTTGCATGGAGAATTCCATGGACATAGGAACCTGGTGAGCTACAGCCCACAGGGTTGCAAAGAGTGGGACACGACTGAAGTGACTTAGCACACACAGATGCCTGCATACAGCTGCATGATTGTAGCTTGTGAGACATGCCCTTCAAGACCCAACCCTGAAATAGGCAACTATTTTCTTCCCAAAACATTAGCATTAATTATATTTGTGATTACAGTATTTGCCAAATATAAACAATTGATATGTGAGAAAGAGAGATACAAAACAGTCTTCAATAAATCCTAGTCTATATGCATTGGATAACTTCAGAAATTAGGGCCTAAAATTTGCTCCTCTGTTAAGTATGGGTGATAGTATTGAGAATGTCTAGAGCTAAAAACACTTTAAATTACAACTATGTTCCCTCTGATTGCTTTTAAATGTACTGAAATTCCCCAATCACTTTATAGAATCCCAATTATTCTGAATTATGGTGGATTACTCATGGCGTTTCCCTCAACAAGAACACAGACACAAATTATCAAAGGATTCATACTGAAAACTGTATGGTTTTGACTCCAAAATAAAATGCTAGAAAATTGCATCTCAACTTCCTTTTTGTTTTGCATCTCAACTTTTAATATGCACTTTTCTTTTTCGCCTGCACTGCACAGCATTCGGGATCTTAATTCCCCAACCAAAGATGGAACCTGTGTCCCCTGCAATGGAGGTGTGGAGCTCTAACCACTAGACTGCCAGGGAATTCCCAATAAGCATTCTTTCTGACCCCTTGTGTGAAAAACATTTTCAAAGTTTGGTTTTTTGTTTTTCCCTCAACAATTGCCTGTACTTGAAATATCTTGCATGCTCTGCTTTTTTCGTCTTGAAAAATTGAGATAGTGAAATGAATAATTTAACTGTCACTAATATTAACTGAATAAGTGTCATTAATATATCAAGAGATGGTCTTTTGTTTCCAATGAAAATTTTGGTTTCAGGGGTGTTTTAAGTGTGTATCAAAACATCAAAATGTACACCTTAAACACATGCAGTGTGTATGTTCAGTCAATTATACTATCATGAAACAAATATTCAAAGCTTGTCACTTCCTAATAATTTTACTATGTTTTACTATTATCTGAGTCCTACAGATTATTGTAGTTCCTGGAGTTAGAATGATGTACTTCTAGCAACTCTTTCCAACTCCATGTTCAGTGATACCACGTTGGCAGTTTGAAATTGGCCAAAGTGAGAATATTTATATAAGGGAAATTGGAAAACACTACAAACCAAGACTTAATTGTGTTTTTGAAAGCCTAGGCTTAAGAATACATAAACAATGCAGATGAAACTTATATAAGTATATGGTATATATGGTAATTACATTGTACAGAATGCATAAAAATTAAGGAACAAAAGTGAGCTGATTATTTATTAATAAAAAGGTAAATAATCACAACATAAAAAAGTAAAATGAGGAAAAAAAGTAAAACAAGTATAGATATAAACAGATATTTCACCAAGAAGATATACAGATGGCAAATAAACACATTAAAAAAAATGTTCAACACCATGAATCCTTATGGAGATGTAACTAAAATTAGTGTTTCCTTACTAAAAGGGCAAATTCAAAAGACTGACCATATCAAGTACCGGCAAAAATGTGGAGGCATTTTACATAAACCTGGTGGGTATATAAAAGCAAACAATGATTTAAGGTCACCATTTAGCCATTTTGTAAGTTAAACATTCACCTATTCTGACTCAGGTATTATACTTTGAATTATTAACACAAGACAAGTGAAAATACAAACATACAGAATTACATAAAACTGTTCTATCAGCTTTACTTAGAATAGCCAAAAATGGAAGTAACCCAAATTCTCTTAACCAGATGAATGAATAAACAAATGAAATAAGTATAGAAAAGACACTTAGTTCAGCAATAAAAAGAATGAACTATTTTTATATAAATAATTGAAGAATCTCAAAATAATTATGAACCATGAATAAAATCAGAAAAAGTAAACATTTTAAGAATAAAATCATATATAATTCTAGAACACACAAAATAATCTATTGGAAGGTAAATCAATGATGGCCAAAACTTACATTATTGTGATTATGATGAGGTTCTCTTGGTTTACAAGTAAACTTTAAATTGCATACTTCAAATAGACACAGAATATTGCATGATGACTAGAATAAAAATTTATAAAATGGTTCAAAAGCAAAATATAGATATCCCACTCTTTTCAGAAAATCAGGCTTGGCAATCCTATATTGCTTCTCTTTCCTGATGACCTTGGAGCAACAGCCTTGCCTTAGTGGTAGCAAATACTGATGAGTAATAGATTCCTTCCCACCTGAGTTAACAGGAAGGCTGGCTGGTCACAGAGGCACACTGTGGACTAAGGGTTCTCCTTTCTCTCTCTGTTTCTCTGCCTCTGTGGCAAAGGGCTTTGGCTGAAAACCCCAGAGAAGCTATAAGAATCCAGAAAATCAATAGCTTATTTTCTTTGACAATGACCTCAGCCACAAAAGACACACGTGCCTGGAGGTTGGGAATTTCTGGGCATCTGTGAACAGTGATACTGCACAGTCACTGAAGCATCTGGGCACACTCCACCTACTTCACTGCAGTCTCCTCTGCTCCAGGGTACTTTACCAACAGGGTTCCCCCCAGCCCTGTAGTCTTACAGTGGCACTATCTAGTGAACTCTGGGGATCAGGGATGTGGTTCTTTCATAGGTTAACTGCTAAGCATTATGTGACATTCACTCTGAATAACAATTCATGTTCCCAGAAGTACTGGGGGTTGTCACAACTTCCTGGTTTCCCAGGGTGTTTTCTGAGCCCACAAAAAAACCCTGATACACAGTCCACAAATCAGGACCCCAAAGTTCTGCAGTCTTTCCTAGGAGACTTTGGGTAACAATGTATTTACATTGTGCCAAAACTAGAAAGAGAGCTATATTCTTCATTCATACTGACATGTGAGGCAAACAATGTACCTGACCCCCATGAAATCTGTGCCACCCTCAATGCTGGTAGAGCCTAGCTGTCTTCAGATCATCTCACACAGTGAATAGAACCCCCAGACCAAAGGGGGCTTAATATTAATGCCTTTATTATTGCAAAGTGCAAAGTAATGTGAGGCATGCAGTTCTCAGATTGGTTCCTCCAGTTCCTTCACACTTGGAGGCTGAGAAAATCCAAGAGAAGTGTCACTAGAAACTAACATGTCCCTGAAAATGCAGGCCTTTCTGTCAAGTCACCAACAGAATTCAGACTGGGTCCACTGGGCCCAAACTGAATGAGGTTCACGCTCTACTGTGGAAATGAGAAGGGAAAGAGGATGCCATAAGAGCTAAGACTACTCATTACTTCCATCAACTAAGGGGATGGGACAGAGGTCAGCTTACCTAAGCATGTTGGGAGGTAATTTTTGCACACTGTGGACCTGCCAGGTGATAGAGATGAAAATGAATTCTTCCACAGAACTGGCAGTGACATAAAACTGGTCCTTGGAGGTAAGAAACTGTAACACAACTCCTAAGAGATTCTCACATAACTGGAACTTTAGGGGAATGCCCCTACTGAAGATTTTCTGATATATGAGCTTTAATTCAGGTAGATGGCTCCCTCACAGCTTCTTTCCTCCAGTGTAATTATACTAGAAGTAAACTGCATCTGCCAGCACATCTAAGGCCTTTCACTAGTGTGAAGTCTCTAGTATTGAATGAGGCCATATTAGCAGCTAACAGACTGCCCACATTCACGGCCTCTTAAGATATTTTTCTTAATAACTCTCTAATGCTGAATGAGGCTGGAACTTTGGCTAAAGGATTTTCTACTGTCCCCAGACTCATGAGATCTTTCTCCAGTGTGAATTTTCAGGTGTTCATTGAGGTTAGATTTGCAATTAAAAGATTTCCCACGTTCCTTTCTCTGATGAGGCTGTTCTCCAGTGTGACCTTTCCGGTGGTAAATGAGGCTAAATTTTCGGCTAAAAGATTTCCCACATTCATGACATTCATAAGGCCTCTCTCCAGTATGAATTCTCTGATGTTGAATGAGGATGGATCTTTGAGTAAAAGATTGTCCACATTCTGCACAATCATAAGGCCTTTCTCCAGAGTGAACTCTCAGGTGGTTAATGAGGTTAGATTTGCAGCTAAAGGATTTTGCACATTCCTGACACTGATAAGGCCTCTCTCCAGTGTGAACTCTCAGGTGGATAATGAGGTTAGATTTGCAGCTAAATGATTTTCCACATTCCCTACACTCATAAGGCCTTTCTCCTGTGTGGATTTTCTGATGTGAACTGAGGCTAGAGCTTTGCTTAAAGGATTTCCCACATTTACTGCACTCATAAGGTCTTTCTCCAGTATGAAGTCTCCTGTGATGAATCAGGGTGGAGCTTCGGCTAAAAGATTTTCCGCATTCACCACACTGATGAAGCCGTTCTCCACAGTGACCTTTCTGATTTTGAACAAGGTTGGATCTGTGACTAAAAGATTTTCCACATTCTTTGTACTCATAAGGTTTTTCTCCAGTGTGAACTTTCCTGTGGGTCTTCAGGCTGTTGCTTCGGGTAAAGGATTTTCCACATTCATGGCATTCATAAGGTCTTTCTCCAGTGTGGATTTTCTGGTGTTGAATGAGATTCCACCTTCGGGTAGAGGTTTTTCCACATTTGCTGCACTCATAAAGCCCTTCTCTAGTTAGGACTTGTTGGTGCTCAACAAGTGTTTCTGTGCAGTTGAGGATTTTTTTGCCTTCTCCCCAGTTCCGATGCCTTTCCCCACTGTGAAAGACAGCCTCATACTCATTATTGTTGTTTGGGTTCTCATTAGTGTGAGTGACCGGTTGATAGAAAAATCCCATGCTGGCTAAGTCATCTTTCCTTATTCCCTCAGACAAAAAGGATTCCCCTGACACATGGGTTCTGCAGCTCTTTATAATCAAGGCTGTGTCCACAGAAGTTCTGATGGGTATCTGTCTAATGTGTTGTCCCTGATATTGCTGAAGGTTGGCAGAGATATAGAATCGATCCCCACAAGTGTACGGTTTCTGCCCAAGATGTGCTTCCTGATGCTCAGGCAAGTGAAAATTATCTCTCAAGACTGGGCCACACTTCTCAAAAGGCTGGCCCTTCTGGGGAGATGAATCTGCCTTGAGAGTCTTGATCTGTGACACTCCTTCTACAGAAATGCTTTTTTCAGAAGGTGCTCCCTTATCTTCTACTCCATGCCAACAGCCTGAAATTAAAGAAGTGATGGTGAAGTACACGTTAACCTTTTTTAGAAGACATCACAAAAGTAACTTGATACAACAAAGAATCAGTCCATGAAACTGTTTTCAAGAAAAAGAAGTTGAGGTCACCTTAAGAAAGCAACTTCTGTACACCACTCAGTCCTTAGGTCACATAATGGTACAGGCTTCAATAGGCACAGGACACAAAGAAAGGCCCAAGGGAAAGGCACATGCCACAGATCATTCTTTGTCAACGGCCTTATTTTTTTGGCCATGACACCTGGCATGTGGGATGCATGGATTGAATCAGTGTCCCCTGCAGTGGAAGCACAGTCTTAACCACTGGGCCACCAGGGAAGGCATGTCAATAGTTTTTAGCAAGATTATATCTGCTGATGACATGTGATGCCGTGCAGAAGTCTATTTCAGGTCCAGAAAAATCTGACTGGAACAAAGGTTAACAGGTGTAAGGATTATTATATAGGTGCCTACTTTAGAACACTATAAAGGGGAAAGCACTGAGGAGGGAACAGTGTGAGGAATAAGTAAGGGAAGCAGTTCAGAGAGGTAGACAGGAGCTCTCAGGTGGAGTCAGAATAAAAACAACCAACAGAAATGACAAGTCAGTAAAGTGCCAAGAATGGAGAAGGAAAGATGGAGGTGAGCTTGGTCACTGGCAATGGCACCAAAACAGAAGTAAAACAAGAGAGATTCTAGATATGACTTCAACCAAGCCCTGATGTCATGTCCTCTCCCATCTGCTATTCATCTGGGTCAGGTCCCCTCTGGGCCCATCTTGTGGAGAGTGGAATCATATGCATCCTGGGAAGCAAAAAAGACTCTTCCTCTAGCCCCAGCTGAGCTATTGCATGAGAGCTGGATGATACAACTTCAAAGGGAAGGACAGGACAAGTCAGCAGCCAATACTCGCCCAAAAAACTCAGGACATAACAGATCACAGGAAACATATTTCAAATATTACAAATAGTACCTATGGACACAACAAAAGAGTGTCAGAGTAGTAAAGATGGCAGAGTAGTAAGATGCAGGAGTAAGCAAGCAGGAAGATGGCAGAGTAGTAAAACCAGGTGTTTTCCCACCTGGACAACAACTACAGTGGTAGAATCAGTCTGATGTAACCACTTTGTAATGCAAAATTGCTTTATGTCATTTGGAGCTCTTACTATTACTCTGATATTAACAAAAAAGGCACACAAAGACACTAAAAGAAACCTACAGGGGAATATATTTGATGATTATCAGTGTAAAATTTATCAATAGAATACTAGCAAACTGTATTCAGCAGCACAATAAAAAGATGGTATGCCACAAACAACTGAAATTTATGTCTAGAATGCCAGGATGATTCAACATACAAAGTTTGATCAATGTAATCAAAGAAAGGGAAAAAATGTTATCACCTCAGTCAATGTACAAAACACATCTGACAAAATTTAACACCCTTTTATGATGAAAATACTCAACTAGGAAACTATGAATAGAAGGAAACTAGCAGTATTCTTGCCTGGAGAATCCCAGGGACGGGGGAGCCTGGTGGGCTGCCGTCTATGGGGTCGCACAGAGTTGAACACGACTGAAGCGACTTAGCAGCAGCAGCAGCAGCAGTATTCTTGCCTGGAGAATCCCAGGGACAAGGGAGCCTGGTGGGCTGCTGTCTATGGGGTCGCACAGAGTTGGACACGACTGAAGCGATTTAGCAGCAGCAGCAGCTTAACATAATGGAAGCAAAAAATTAAAAACCCACAGCAAACATCAAACTCAATAGTAAAAGACTGAAAACTATTTTTCCAAGATCACAAATAAGAAAAGAATGCCAGCTTCCAACACTACTATTCAACGTACTATTAGAAATTCTAGACAGACCAATTAGGCAAGAAAGACAAAAGTCATCCAAAAGAGAAAAGAAGGAAGTAATAAATCACCACATCTCATGAAATCTTAAAGATTCCACCACAAAACTATTAGAATAAATTAAGTTAGCAAAGAAAGAGAATATAAAATGGAACAAAAAATCAGTTATATTTCTATACACTAACAAGCAACAGGAAACTAAGAAAACAATTCCACTGATAAAAGTATTTGTCAAAAGAATAAATTACCAAATTTAACCAAGGAAGTAAGATTTGTTCATTAAAAATTACAAAACATAGCTAAAAGAATTACAGACAATAAATGGAAAAACTTCTATGCTCATGGATTGGAACACTTAATATTGAAGATATCAAAACTATCCCCCCAAAAAGCAACCAAACTATCCACAACACCTACATATTCAGTGCAATCCTATCAAAAATCCAGTGAGAATCTCTGTGGTAACAGAAAAATTCATCCTAAAATTCATATGGAATCTCAAGGGACATGAAATAGCCAAAACAAATTTGAAAAAGAAGAACAAAGTTGGAGGAGTCACACATCTAAATATCAAATACCTCTGTAAAGCTACAGTAATCAAAACAGTGTGATACTGGAATCCAGGCAGACATATAGACCAATGAAAGAGAATAAAGAGCTCAAAAATAAGCTTGTTCATATAAGTTCAAACAGTTTTCAAAAAGAAGGCCAATATCATTTGAAAAGGAAAAACAGACTTTTCAACACATGATGCCAGGAAAACGGAATATCCACATGCATAAGAATGAAGTTGCATGGTACATAAATTAACTCAAAATGGATCAAAGATCTAAAGTTAACAGCGACAACCGCAAAACTCTGAAAAGAAAACATAATGGAAAAGCTTCAAGACAACTGCATTTGGCAATGATTTCTTAGTTATGACATTAAAGGTACAAGCAACAAAAGAAAAACAAACTGGACTTCGTCAAAATGAAAAATTTTGGTACATCAAAGGATGCCATGAACATAAGAATGAGGCAACTCACAGAATGGGAGAAAATATTTGCAAATCACATATCCAATGAAGGGTTAACACTCAAAATAAAGACAGAATTCCTAAAACTCAACAACAAAAATCAATCAACTTGATTCAAAAATTCTCAAAAGACTTTTTGAAGAGACACTTCTCCAAAGAAGATAAACAATAAGCACATGAAAAGATGCTCAACATCATTAGTCGTTAGAAAAATGCAAATCAAAACACAATGAGATACCACTTCACACTAATTATAATGGTTATTACTCAAAAAAACAAAAAAGAAATGTATGCAAGAAGAGGAGAAATTGGTACCTTTGTGCAGCTGCTATGGAAAACACTATGGTGATTTTTCAAAAAATTAAAAAAGAAAAAAACTATCACAGATACAGAAATTCTGGTTGTGGGTATGTATATACCTAAAAGAATTGAAGCAAGGACACTAAAAGAAATCTGCATACCCATGTCATAACACCATGATTCACGAGAAACAAAAGGCAGAAGCACCCAACTGTCCACTGATGGAATACTGAGTAAACAAAATCTGTACATACAATATTACTTAGTCATAAAAAGGAAAGAAATTCTGACACATGCTACAACATAGATAAACCTTTAACATATTATGCTGGACGGAGGAGTCTGGTGGGCTGCAGTCCATGGGGTCGCGGAGAGTCGGACACGACTGAGCGACTTCACTTTGACTTTCCTGCATTGGAGAAGGAAATGGCAACCCACTCCAGTGTTCTTTCTTGCCTAGAGAGTCCCAGGGACGGGGGAGCCTGGTGGGCTGCCCGTCTATGGGGTCGCACAGAGTCGGACATGACTGATGTGACTTAGCAGCAGCAGCAGCAAGCCAAACATCAAAGGAGAACTACTGTCTGATTCTACCTACATGACACACTCAATCAATTCATAGATACAGAAAGTAGAATGGTGGCTGTCAATGGATGAAAGAAGTTAGATTAATGGGTATGAAGTTTCAGTTGGATGATGAAAAAGTTTTATGGATGCAGGATTGTGATGGCTGCACAATGAGAATGGACTAAATGCCATTTAGTCCATTAGGCAAATGTTTTGTATATTTTGCAACAACAAAAATAAAGTAAAAAAACACCTAACTAAAGGATCTGTAAGTAGTACTTACATTTGTGTAAGCAGTGACTATGTAAGTGACTACACTTCCAGCACAGTCAGAAACAAATGTGAGCTGTAGGAAAGAAGGGTGCTATACTAGGGTGCTATGGTGCTAGAGAGTCACCCAGTGAGGCAGAGGGCAAGACACTGGAGTCCATTAGGCCGACAAAACAACAGTGATACCAAACCCTTCCCTAGGAGGCTTTGGGGCAGTAGGTGCTGTGGTGACACAGATGAGAAGGAGAGCACTCAGCCCAGCCCTTGTAAACACAGCACAAATCCAGGGAACTGGGGACACACCTGCCCCTGGAGATAAGAGAAGCACAGAGCTTGGCCCAGGGCACAGGGGCAGGTGGAAGAGCTTACCCAGTGAGGATGTAAGTGCAAAGTTCTCCAGCATCACATCGTGGTACAGGCATCTCTGAGCCTCATCAAGGAGAGCCCATTCCTCCCAGGAGAAGTACACAGCCACATCCTCAAAGGTCACACTGTCCTGCCAGGATACAGACAGATGAGACCATCAACTGCCTCACTCCTGAAGACCCACAATCCACCTCCTCACACATCTACCCCATCTCCATCTTCCTCCTAAGAGCTCAGAAGACATTCTGGACCTTGGTGCCATAGCTGTCTGCTCTCTCCTCACTCTCCCACTAACCACTCTGTTCACGCTGCTGTCCACTCTGCAACCAGTGGAGCCTGTAAAGACTCAGAAGAAATCACCTCCCTAATTGATCAGATCAGTCATCTGATCCACACCTCCCACTGCCTCCAGAATAGATGCCCGACTTCACATACAGTCATTCCAGGTCAGACTGCTGCTCCCCACACCCAGTCTGTTCTCGCCAGGAAGGAAGGAGACCTGCAATTCCCTGAAACAACTTAGCCTCACCTCCAAGCACTTCCTGTTTTTGTGACAAGCTTCCACATCTTTCTATTGGTGGCCTGAAATGGGAACCCTTTCATATAACACTTAGACTGGACTCAGGACTGAGCTCGGATTCTCCAAGGTCTGCACACCCAAGGGCTGGGAAAATGCCAGGTGACAAGTTTCATGACAACCCAAATTTGGAGAAAATTAGAGGGCTTCCCTGGTGGCTCAGACAGTAAAGAATCTGCCTCTGATGCGGAATATCTGGTTTCGATCCCTGGGTCGGGAAGATCCCCCGGAGAAGGGAATGGCAACCCAGTCAGGTATTCTTGCCTGGGGAATTCCATGGACAAAAGAGCCTGTCGGGCTACAGTCCATGGGGTCGCAATGAGTCGGACACGACTGAGCGACTAATACAGTGTTGCGACCAATGAGGGTTAAACTCCACTTACCCGATTAGGTTCTAAAAGCACCTCTGCAGCCATGGAAACCTGTGGGAAGAGGAAGGTCTTAAAGGGATGTGATCCTGGCAATTTTCCAGAGGCTCAGGCCTTCCCTGCACACCTGGCGGCACCCGAACCAAGTACCTGGGGACGAGCCTCTAACCTCTGTACTGACTTTCAGCAGCTGAGTGTTCTGTTCCCTGCAGACATCAAAGGGCTCCAGGGTTCCCGGTCCTCCCGCCTCGGTCCGACCTTCAAGCCTCTGCACCTGGGGGTTCCGCAGCCTGTCACCCTCTCCCATGCACCATCAAACTGTTCGTCAGACACAGGGCCCCCCACACGACCGCCTCACCGCCTGTATCCCGGGGCCGGAGTTGTGGGCACGTGAGGAGGCTTCCCACACTCGGAGCTTTAGTGTCCGGTGGGTCGAGGGCGATGCGGGCCCGCAGGACAGCGTTTACCTGAAGCAGGTCGCTCAGGGCAACTGCCGCTACGAAGCCGCTGGGCCTGGTAAATCCTGGCCCGGACGGACCCGGCACAGCGTCTCCAAGCCGCCCCGCAGGCGGCGACGTGCCCGACTCTAGAACCGCCTCCAGTAACTGGGTACAAATCAATCCTCTTCCCGCCCCTTCTCTGTTACTTCATGCCCGATTCTACGCACTCGGCCTTAGGACCCAGATAACAACCGAAAAGACCGCAACGAAAACACCACAAGTCCCCCCTCACCACGTTCCAGAAATGCTGAAGTTCTGGGCGTTCATTGGGTAATCTTAGCTGCCTCTCAACGCGTGGCTTTCTGGGTAATGGAGTTCCCGCTGCCACACAGGCCGGCGGGAGGGTCGTATTTGCTTGAATCTCCCCTGGAAAGGCAGCAAGCAATCTCTAGGGCTGCTGAGAACAGACCTCCCTGTTTTTCTAGGTCGGGGATAGGCTTCGCTTCCTCTTAAAGAGGCGAAGGCCAACTTCTGCGGAGTTTGAAGTGGATTTCGAAAGCCTTAATGAGATCAGTTCAGTTCAGTTCAGTCGCTCAGTCGTGTCCGACTCTTTGCGACCCCATGAATCGCAGCACGCCAGGCCTCCCTGTCCATCACCAACTCCCGGAGTTCACTCAAACTCATGTCCATCGAGTCGGTGATGCCATCCAGCCATCTCATTCTCTGTCGTCCCCGTCTCCTCCCACCCCCAATCCCTCCTAGCATCAGACTTTTCCAGTGAGTCAATTCGTCGCATGAGGTGGCCAAAGTACTGGAGTTTCAGTTTTAGCATCAGTCCTTCCAATGAACACCCAGGATTGATCTCCTCTAGAATGGACTGGTTGGATCTCCTTGCAGTCCAAGGGACTCTCAAGAGATAGTGATCTTTTTAAGTGCTTAGATAATTCAGATTCCGTGCAGTCGACTCTAGTGAACATACACTGGTAGATGCAAGAGTCCTTGAAATGCACGCAGACTGAGGAGTTTAAGTCGTTTTTGTGAGCTTTAGTGAGTTTTGGCCGAGACTTTAAAGGAAAAAAAAAAAAATCACCTGGACCGTAGTAGACAAGATAGAGGAGGCCTATTGGATATTTCTGAGGAAGATGGACGTGGTGGGACCTGGACTTCTCCTTCTTGTTAGTCAACGTGCAGAACTCTGAGAAACACAGTCTGATCCATAAAACATTAAATTATTTTCGCTGAAAAAATACACTGTTTTACACAGGCAGATAATTTTTTTTTAAATAAACAGTTGACAGTCATGTACGAAATGCCACATAAGCTATTTTCTGTTAAAAATCTATTAGAGAGGGCTTCCCAGATGGTTCAGTGGTAAAAAATCCTCCTGTCAATGAACATGCTGGAAAAACAACTAATCCTGTGCGCCACAACTATTGAGTCTCTGCTCTAGAGGCCAGGATTGAGTGCACTCGCTGCAGCTACTGAAGCCTGAGCGCCCTAGAGCTGGTGCGCAGCAACAGGAAAAGCCGCTGCAATGAGAAGCCCCTGCACTGCTATGAAGAGTACCCCCGCTCCCTTAATGCAATTAGAGAAAAGCCTGGGCAGCAACGAAGACCCAGCACACCCAAAAAAAATTAAAGATGCTTGCTCCTTGGAAGAAAAGCTATGACAAACTTAGACAGTGTAGTAAAAAGCAGAGAAATTCCTTTGCCAACAAAGGTCCATATAGTCAAAGCTATAGTTTTCCAGTAGTCATGTATGGATGTGAGAGTTGAACCACAAAGAAAACTGAATGCCTAAGAATTGATGCTTTCGAACTATGGTGCTGGAAAACACTCTTTAGAGTCCCTTGGACTGCAAGATCAAACGAGTCAATCCTAAAGAAAATCAAGCCTGAATATTCATTGGAAGGACTGATGCTGAAGCTGAAGCTCCAACACTTTGGCCACCCGATGCGAAGAGCCGACTCATTGGAAAAGACCCTGATGCTAAGAAAGAATGAAAACTAAAGGAGAAGGGAGCAATAGAGGATGAGATGGTTGAATGTCATCACTGAATGGACATGAGTTTGCGCAAACTGTGGGAGATGGTGAAGGACAGGGAAGCCTGGCATGCTGCAGTCCATGGGGTTACAAAGAGTCGGACACAACTTAGCAACTGAACAACAACAATAAAAAGAGAACATAACTTAAAAAAAGAATCTATTAGAGGAACATGTGTGGGTTACAGATTAAGTGAGAAGGGTGTGTGCAGCTATTTAAATTTGCAGTTCATGATTCATTTATGTGATTTATTACACTTTGTGCATGCTTAGTCACTTCTGACTCTATGCTACCCTTTGGACTGTAGCCTGCCAGGCTCCTCTGTCCATGGAATTTTTCAGGCAAGAATACTGGAATGGGTTGCCATTTCCTTTTCCAGCAAAATTTCCTGACCCAGGGATCAAATCTGCATCTCCAGTATCTCCTGAATTGCAGGCAGATTCTTTACCAGCTGAGCCAACAGGGAACCCTGATTACTGATTAACCACCCTGATTACTCATTTATTCCATAATCCCCCAAAATTGAATATATGATTATTTCCTTGGTTTGAATGTCACAAATATTACAGCCTTGCAGTGATGATAGAATTTTACAAATAATTCATTAAAGACTCCACTTAACACATGTTCCCCAGCCAAAAATAAAACACAAAACCAGTTGTGCACTTATAAACACCACCATCACACAGACCTCAGGAGTCTACGTAGTAGGATATTTACCTTCTTCATTTTAAAACTCACCAGGGCCTGTGTCCTGAAGTTTTTAGAAGGTAGGCTATGAGGGTGTGTTTAATGAAGATAAAGTGAGAGAAATTCAGACAGTATAGCTGAGAAGAGAGAAGATGACAGGCTTCCTGAATGAGGTGGAATAGCATGATGACATGTCTCTGGTTCCCTTAGCAAATATATTTTTCTGTTTGAATATGCTTGTGCCTGTATATCTATCTCTCTACCTACCATCTATGTATATCTATCTACCTATTTAAAATTTACATATATTAGGGAGCCTGACACTCTTGGCATCACTGAAGGTACTGATCATTCTGGCCCCTAAAGTCCTGCAGTACCTCAGAAGTAATAATGACTCATCATTTCTCCTGATCATAGAGGTCTGTGGAGATGAATCAATAAGAAATTTAGTGTCTCCGTTCACAGAGAGTGGGGGTGAGTTGCCTATAGTCTATCTAATAGCTTTTGGAACAGTTATCTGATTTTGTAATACATGCTTTCTAAGAAGCTGAAACTTATCTGAAATTGAGAGCTACCTAAAAACTTGAATTTGTTTCAAGGACAGAGACTGTTGATACAGAGTGTTCAAGTGGGCAAATGGGACATACACATCTAAGATAAAGACTTGAGATTCCATGATCTCAGCTCCTTGCTGGGAAGTGATTATCACTCCACCTGTAATTGCTGTAACAGTGACTGCAAAGAGAATAGAAGTTATCCATGACAAACATTTGGACTTCTGTAAAGCACTGAAAGAGAATCACTAAAAATGACTAATACAGATATCCACCAGAAGTGGCAGGAACAGATGTGGGAGGATAATTCCAGTGGGATGTGAGGAAAGAATCCTGAGATCTGACAGCGAGAGAGGGGAGCCCATCAAGACTCAATCCAGGGACTTACCTGATGGTTCAGCAGCTAAGAAGTGGCCCAGGTTCAACACCTGATCAGAAAACTAGATCTCACATGCCACAACTAAGACCCCATGCAGCCAAATACATACATACATATAAATATATATATATGTATATATAAATACACACACACGAATATATATAAGTCTAAAAAAATAAGAATCAATTCAGGATTCCTTATGAGTCTGAAGTCTTTGTTTTAACATATGATTCCTCCTCATAGGCACTCATTTTCCATAAATGTTTTCAATATGTAATTTCAATTCATACATACATGTCAATGTACAGACACATACATGTAAACATACAAAACTAACACATATATTTTTATTTTAAAACTCACCAATTCATATGTATATATGAATGTGTATGATTACATGTATATACGTGCATGAAAGCGAAGTCAAAGTGTTTGTCCCTCAGTCATATCTGACTCTCTGTGACCCCACAAACTGTAGTCTGCCCACTCCTCTTTCCCAGGAAAGAATACTGGAGTGAGTGGCCATTCTCTTCTTCAGGGTATCTTCCCAACCCAGGGATCAAACCCAGGACCCCCTCATTTCAGGCAGATTCTTTTCCATCTGAGCCATGAGGGAAGCCCATAGGTGTATACATATATATTTTTCTTCCTTTCACTCAGAAAAAGAAAGATAAGCTCACTTAATGTTCTGCCATTCTTTACTAACCAGTATCAGTACGTTCTGGACCTGCATCGATAGAACGCAGCACAAACACATCCACAGCTGACAAGTGTCCCATCAAGAAGATATACCATAATTAATCCGATCAATTTCCCATTGATTAAAACAATTATATATTTTCCTCGTGTTATTTTTTCTTGATATTGACTCAAAGTCATGGGATGTAATGTACAGCATGGTAAGTATAATTAATAACAATGTATTGAGCTTCCCTGGTGGCACTGTGGTAAAGATTCTGCCTGCCAATGCAGGGGGCCGGGGTTCGATCCCTGGTCCAGGAAGACTCATCATGCTGCCAAGCCTTTGCACCACAACTACTGAAACCCGTGCCTGGAAACAACAGAAGCCACTGCAGTGAGAAACCTGTGCACCGAAACTAGAGAGTAGCCCCTGCTCACTGCAACTAGAGAAAGTCTATGTAAAGCAACGAAGATCCAGTGCAGCCAAAAAAAAAGTATTGCGTATTTGAAAGTGCTTACAGAGTAGATCTTAAAATTTCTTATTACAAGGAAAAAATTGTGGGGACTTCTCTGGTGGTCCAGCGGTTAAGACTCCGCACTCTCAATGAAGGGGCCTGGGTTGGATCCCTGGTTAAGAAACTAGATCCCACATGCCACAGCCAAGAGTTCGAATGCTGTAACTAAAGATCACACATGTCACAAGTAAGACCTGACGCAGCCAAATAAATAAATGAATAAAAAAAGAAAAGAATTGTAAACATGTACAGTGATATACATTAACTAGACATATTGTGATCATTGTGCAATATATTCAAATATAAAAAACCACAAGCTGGAATCGAGACTGCTGGGAGAAATATCAACAACTTCAGACATGCAGATGATATCACTCTAATGGCAGAAAGTGAAGAGGAACTTTAAAGAGCCTCTTGATGAGGGTGAAAAAGGAGAGTGAAAAAACTGGCTTGAAACTCAATATTCAAAAAACCTAAGATCATGGATGGCATCAGTCCCATCACTTCACGGCAAACAGAAGGGGAAGAAGTGGAAGCAGTGACCAATTTTATTTCCTTGGGGTCCAAAATCACTGTGGATGGTGACTGCCACCATGAAATTAAAAGATGCTTACCCCCTGGAAGAAAACCTATGACAAACCTAGACAGCATGTTAAAAAGCAGAGACATCATTTTGCCAACAAAGGCCCTTATAGTCAAAGCTATGGTTTTTCCAGGAGTCACATACAAATGTGAGAGCTGGACCATAAAGAAGGCTGAGGGCTGAAGAACTGATGCTTTCAAATTGTGGTGCTGGAGAAGACTCTTAAGAATCCCTAGGACTGCCAGGAGATCAAACTAGTCAATCCTAAAGGAAACCAACCCTGAATATTCATTGGAAGGACTGATGCTGAAGCTGAAGCTCCAACACTTTGGCTACCTGATGCCAAGAGCTGACTCACTGGAAAAAACCCTCATGCTGATAAGACTGAAGGCAAAAAGAGAAGAGGTGGCAGAGGATGAGATGGTTAGATAGCATCACCAAACTCAATGAACATGAATTTGAGCAAACTTCGGGAGATAGTGGAGGACAGAGGAGCCTGACATGCATGAGTCCATGAGATCGCAGAGTTGTACACAACTTGGTGACTGAACAACAATAACAATGACAAATCTGGAATACATAAATCTCTAGAGACAGAATGCAGATTGGTGGTTGCCAGGGGGTAGGGTGGGGGCAAGAGTAATTGAGGAAAACTGTTTAATGGGTAAGAGGTTTTACTTTGGTGTGATGGAAGTGTTTTGAACTATGTAGAGGTGGTTGTTGCACCACATTGTGCATGCACCTAATGCCACTGAATCTGAAACCGAGTGGGACTCTGGGGCTCCCAGACACGGAGGCCTTTCTGTCCCCCATTTCTTGTAGGCAAGACTCCAGCCATTATGAGGTTTGCTGAGTTCCAAAGGGTGGTTCCAAACAGTTGCTAATAAGGGAGGAGCAGCCAAGACTGAAGGCAACAGAAGAGGGTGGCAGAGGATAAGATGATTAGATAGCATCACTGACTCAATGGACATGTTTGAGCAAACTCTGGGAGATAGTGAAGGACAGCAGAGCCTGGGGTGCTGCAGTCCATGGAGTCGCAGAGAGTTGGACAGAACTTAGTGACTGAAAAACAAAAGCCAAGAAATCACCTGAGGCAAGATTAAGGGGATCAGAGAAGCTCATCAAGGTTAGGAGAAGGGAGAGTCTGGGAGTGTGGGATGGACATGTGTCAGTTCAGTTCAGTCGCTCTGACTCTTTGCGACCCCGTGAATCGCAGCACACCAGGCCTCCCTGTCCATCACCAACTCCCGGAGTTCACTCAAACTCATGTTCATCAAGCCGGTGATGCCATCCAGCCATCTTATCCTCTGTCGTCCCCTTCTCCTCCTGCCCCCAATCCCTCCCATCACCAGGGTCTTTTCCAATAAGTCAACTCTTTACATGAGGTGGCCAAAGTATTGGAGTTTCAGCTTTAGCATCAGTCCTTCCAATGAACACCCAGAACTGATCTCCTTCAGAATGGACTGGTTGGATCTCCTTGCAGTCCAAGGGACTCTCAAGAGTCTTCTCCAACACCACAGTTCAAAAGCACTGATTCTTCGGTGCTCAGTTTTCTTTATAGTCTCTCATATGAGAGTCTTTATAACTGTCATATCCATACATGACTACTGGAAAAACCATAGCTTTGACTAGATGGACCTTTGTCGGCAAAGTAATCTCTCTGCTTTTTAATATGGTGTCTAGGTTGGTCATCGCTTTTCTTCCAAGGAGCAAGCGTCTTTTAATTTCATGGCTGCAGTCACTGTCTGCAGTGATTTTGGAGCCCAAGAAAATAAAAGTATGTCACTGTTTCCATTTAACAGAGTGAAGAGTTAAAGATTTTAAAAGTTGTTTATCTGATTCCAAGGTCGTTAACCGGGTTATCAGAAGCTCTGATTGGCAGCTTTGAGTGAATGAGTGAGTGGTAGTCACTCAGTTGAGTCTGACTCTTTGTGACCCCATGGACTGCTACCCACCAGGCTCCTCTATTTATGGAATACTCTAGGCAAGAACACTGGAGTGGGTAGTCTTTCCCTTCTCCAGGGGATCTTCCCAACCCAGGAATCAAGCCCGTATGCCTGGATTGCAGGTGGATTCTTTACCATCTGGGCCACCAGGGAAGCTGATTGGCAGCTTGAGATTTCTTGACTAAAAGCCTAACTTAACTGATTATGTTTCAGACATTCTTTCAGTAATGAAGAGGCTCTCAGTGAAAAGTTTAGGAACTATTCTATTTGGTGCTTATTAAAAAATATTTTGAATTAAAAAAAATTTTTCTGTCTCCTCAATTTGATTACCCTGAAGTGGCCTGTACTGGAAGAACAGGAGAAACTACTCATATTTCCTTCTATCTTTGAGTTTTTAGAATAACTATATATACTTTTTAAAGATGACTTCCCTCTGGTCCAATGGTTAAGACTCTGTGCTTCCAGTACAGGGGTAGGAGTTTGATACTTAGTTGGGGAACTAAGATCCTGAAAGCCACGTGGAGTGGCCAAAATGTATATATATATATATATATAAATATATATACCTGCAAGGACATCCAACCAGTCCATTCTAAAGGAGATCAATCCTGGGTGTTCGTTGGAAGAACTGATACTAAAGCTGAAACTCCAATACTTTGGCCACCTCATGTGACGAGTTGACTCACTGGAAAAGACTCTGATGCTGGGAAGGATTGGGGGCGGGAGGAGAAGGGGACGACAGAGAATGAGATGGCTGGATGGCATTACCGACTTGATGGACATGAGTTTGAGTGAACTCCGGGAGTTGGTGACGGACAGGGAGGCCTGGCATGCTGTGATTCATGGGTCGCAAAGAGTCGGACATGACTGAGCGACTGAACTGAACTGAACTGATTGATACTGAAGGTGACTTTATACATCAATGAAATGATCTTCATTCAATTCACGGCTGTAGGAAGAAATGTTGTGTGAACGGTGCATTTTTTATTCAAATACTTCCTTATATGAACACTTGGATGAAGTCCACCAGAAGACCTTCATTAAAAACCACTTACTCTTAAATCCATTTAAAGTAAAATACTCTGCCTTGAATAGAGGCATTATTATAGGGCTCCCATGGTGGCTCAGGGGTAAAGATTCTGTTTGCCAAATCAGGAGACACAAGAGATTCAGGTTCAATCCCTGGGATGGGAAGATCCCCTGGAGAAGGAACTGGTACCTGCTCCAGTATTCTTGCCTGGGAGATCCCATGGACAGAGAAGCCTGGTGGGCTATAGTCCACGGGGTCCCAAAGGAGTCAGACATGACTTAGCGACTAAAGTAAGAAAATGTGCTACCAAAAGAAAGTCTTGTGATCTGTTCAGCAGTAGACACAGCCAAGCAGAAGGAAGTGACACATTTGAGTCCATTTATCTTTCTAGGATTTCTTCATTTATTTCTACCTCAAATTAAAATCAATATCTCCTAGATATTTCAGATGGGAAACTGAAGGACATGCCAAGCAGGATTTGGAAATTATCTTCCTCAGACTGGAGCTGGGATCATGGGGAACTCCTCTTTCCTCTGTCTTTATAACTTCACTTTGTTGACTGGACACAAGTTGAGACCCACAGATCAGACTGTCAACCAACTGGCCTTAGGCAACAACTTGGCTCTCTTTTCCAGAGGGGTCCCCCAGATGATGACAGCTTTTGGAAGGAAATATTTACTTGATGATGGTGGATGTAAACTTTTCTTCTATTTTCACAGAGTGTCCAGAGGAGTTTCTCTCAGCACTCCCTGTCTTCTGAGTGGCTTCCAGGCCATGAAATTTTGCCCCAAAACCACTTTGTGGGTGGACTTCAGAATTCAGTCTCCAAAGTGCACTGATTTCTGTAGTTTCCTTTTCTGGATACTACAGCTCTTGGTATACATCTGCATTCCTATTTGAGTAGGTGGCCCAAGAAACAGCAGAACAATAAGTGTAAAAATGATTATGGATATTGTTCCTCATTCACACCAGACAAATTTATCAGCTTCTTAAATGCAGTTATATTATCTTCCATTGATGTTGTATGTTTGGGCTTCATGAGCTGGACTAGTAGGCACATGGTCCTTACCCTACATAGGAGAAAGCAACAGACTCTCACCCAGATTTTCCCATGAGGCCAGAGCCTCAGGTACTATCCTGATCCTAGTAAGCACCTTTATCTTCTTTATCATCTCTCTTCCATTCTGACTCTTTGCAATCCACTGATTGTGAATCCAAAGCAGTGACTGATGGACACCACTGTGCTAACAGCATCATGTTTCCCTGCTTTCAGCACCTTTGTGTTCATTAGCAGTGACACTCGTGTCTCTAAGTTTTTCCTTGATCTCTGCACGAGGGAAAAAAAAATTCCCTAATCTAGCTTACCAGCTATAACTATACTTGTTTCTTCTGTTAGGTCAATTATCAATTTGTATTTTTAACATTTTAAATTAGACAATTACCTGTGCAAATTATTCTGCTAGAATTACTGATATAATGGTAAATAAAAAAAACTCTTGTTAAGTGAGCAAACAACAACTCTATACCCAAATTACAAATTACTTTTTGAGAAACAAACACATAACATATATATATTATGTGTATATATATACACACACACAGAGGCAAACCAAGACAGATGCATCTACGTGTAGACAGAATTTTAACTTATATGCAGAGTACATCATGAGGAACGCTGGGCTGGAAGAAGCACAAGCTGAAATCAAGATTGCTGGGAGAAATATCAATAACCTCAGATATGCAGATGACACTACCCTTATGGCAGAAAGTGAAGAGGAACTCAAAAGCCTCTTGATGAAAGTGAAAGAGGAGAGTGAAAATGTTGGCTTGAAGCTCAACATTCAGAAAACAAAGATCATGGCATCTGGTCCCATCACTTCATGGGAAATAGATGGAAAAACAGTGGAAACAGTGTCAGACTTTATTTTTTGGGGCTCCAAAATCACTGCAGATGCTGATTGCAGCCATGAAATTAAAAGACGCTTGCTCCTTGGAAGGAAAGTTATGACCAACCTTGATAGTATATTAAAAAGCAGAGACATTACTTTGCCAACCAAGGTCCGTCTAGTCAAGGCAATGGTTTTTCCTGTGGTCATGTATGGATGTGAGAGTTGGACTGTGAAGAAGGCTGATCGCTGAAGAATCGATGCTTTTGAACTGTGGTGTTGGAGAAGACTCTTGAGAGTCCCTTATACTGCAAGGAGATCCAACCAGTCCATTCTGGAGGAGATCAATCCTGGATGTTCATTGGAGGGACTGATGCTAAAGCTGAAGCTGCAATACTTTGGCCACCTCATGCAACGAGTTGACTCACTGGAAAAGACTCTGATGCTGGGAAAGGTTGGGGGCGGGAGGAGAAGGGGACGACAGAGAATGAGATGGCTGGATGGCATCACCGACTCTTTGGACATGAGTTTGAGTGAACTCCGGGAGTTGGTGATGGACAGGGAGGCCTGGCGTGCTGTGATTCATGGGGTCGCGGAGAGTCGGACACGACTGAGCGACTGAACTGAACTGAACTGAACCATTGCATAAACATTGTTTTTTTTCACAAGATAGAATAATCAGATTTTTCATTTTGTTAAACAAGAAACAACAGGCTCTAAGCAGAGTCATTCGTGTTAAAACCAAGACTTGGTCTGTATCATAACTGCAGTTACATCCTTCCCCAGAAATGTAACTGTACATCGTTAGCAAAGAATTTATGGTCAGTACAAATGGGACCATCTGTCACGTGGACCCTCTCCATTCCTCAAAGGAAGATGTGGTAACCTATCTAAAAAGAACTTTTCTCCAAAAGAAGATAACATGAGAAATAGTTCCTTTTCCTATTTATGACTTTTTTTAAATTTATTTTTTTTATTGAAGGATAATTGCTTTACAGAATCTTGTTGCTTTCTGTCAAACCTCAACCTGAATCAGTCAAAGGTATACATATATCCCCTCCCTTTTGAATTTCCCTCCCATCTCCCTCCCCATCCCAGGCCTCTAGGCGAGACCCTTTATTTCTTAGCCAAAAAGCAAATTCCCCTTGGCTATTTATTTTACATATGCTACACATGGACATCACCAGATGGTCAACACCAAAATCAGACTGATTATATTCTTTGCAGCCAAAGATGGAGAAGCTCTATACAGTCAGCAGAAATAAGACCGGGAGCTGACTGTGGCTCAGATCATGAATCCCTTATTGCCAAATTCAGATTTAATTTGAAGAAAGTAGGGAAAACCACTAGACCATTCAGATATGACCTAAATCAAATCCCTTATGATTATACAGTAGAAGTGAGAAATAGATTAAAGGGACTAGATCTGATAGAGTGCCTGATGAACTATGGACAGAGGTTCGTGACATTGTACAGGAGACAGGGATCAAGACCATCCCCATGGAAAAGAAGTGCAAAAAAGCAGAATGACTGTCTGTAGAGGACTTACAGATAGCTGTGAAAAGAAGAGAAGTGAAAAGCAAAGGAGAAAAGTAAAGATATAAGAATCTGAATGTAGAGTTCCAAAGAATAGCAAGGAGAGATAAGAAAGCCTTCCTCAGCGATCAATGCAAAGAAATAGAGGAAAACAACAGAATGGGAAAGACTAGAGATCTCTTCAAGAAAATTAGAGATACCAAGGGAACAATTCATGCAAAGATGGGCACAATAAAGGACAGAAATGGTATGGACCTAACAGAAGCAGAAGATATTAAGAAGAGGTGGCAAGAATACACAGAAGAACTACACAAAAAAGAGCTTCATGACCCAGATAATGACAATGGTGTGATCACTGACCTAGAGCCAGACATCTTGGAATGTGAAGTCAAGTGGGCCTTAGAGAGCATCACTACGAACAAAGCTAGTGGAGGTGATGGAATTCCAGTTGAGCTATTTCAAGTCTTGAAAGATGATGCTGTGAAAGTGCTGCACTCAATATGCCAGCAGATTTGGAAAACTCAGCGCTGGCCACAGGACTGGAAGAGGTCAGTCTTCATTCCAATCCCAAAGAAAGGCAATGCCAAAGAATGCTCAAACTATCGCCCAATTGCACTCATCTCACACGCTAGTAAAGTCATGCTCAAAATTCTCCAAGCCAGGCTTCAGCAATATGTAAACCGTGAACTCCCAGGTGACAATATACAACCCTGACGTACACCTTTTCCTATTTGGAACCAGTCTGTTGTTTCATGTCCAGTTCTAACTGTTGCTTCCTGACCTGCATACAGGTTTCTCAAGAGGCAGGTCAGGTGGTCTGGGATTCCCATCTCTTTCAGAATGTTCCACAGTTTATTGTGATTGACACAGTCAAAGGCTTTGGCATAGTCAATGAAGCAGAAATAGATGTTTTTCTGAAACTCTCTTGCTTTCTCCATGATCCAACGGATGTTGGCAATTTGATCTCTGGTGCCTCTGCCTTTTCTAAAACCTGCTTGAACATCTGGGAGTTCACGGTTTACATATTGCTGAAGCCTGGCTTGGAGAATTTTGAGCATGACTTTCCTAGCGTGTGAGATGAGTGCAGTTGTGCGATAGTTTGAGCATTCTTTGGCACTGCCTTTTTTTGGGATTGGAATGAAGACTGACCTCTTCCAGTCCTGTGGCCAGCGCTGTACACGTTGCTTATTTAACTTATATGCAGAGTACATCATGAGGAAAGCTGGGCTGGAAGAAACACAAGCTGGAATCAAGATTGCTGGGAGAAATATCAATAACCTCAGATATGCAGATGACACCACCCTTATGGCCGAAAGTGAAGAGGAACTAAAAAGTCTCTTGATGAAAGTGAAATAAGAAAGTGAAAAAGTTGGCTTAAAGCTCAACATTCAGAAAACTGAAGATCATGGCATCTGATCCCATCGCTTCATGGGAAATAGATGGGGAAACAGTGGAAACAGTGTCAGACTTTATTTTGGGGGCTCCAAAATCACTGCGGATGCTGATTGCAGCCATGAAATAAAAAGATGCTTACTCCTTGGAAGGAAAGTTATGACCAACCTAGATAGCATATTAAAAAGCAGAGACATTACTTTGCCAACCAAGGTCCGTCTAGTCAAGGCTATGGTTTTTCCCGTGGTCATGTATGGATGTGAGAGTTGGACTGTGAAGAAAGCTGATCACCCAAGAATTGATGCTTTTGAAGTGTGCTGTTGGAGAAGACTCTTGAGAGTCCCTTGGACTGCAAGGAGATCCAACCAGTCCATTCTAAAGGATACCAATCCTGGGTTTTCATTGGAAGGACTGATGCTAAAGCTGAAACACCAGTTCTTCAGTTGGCCACCTCATGTGAAGAGTTGACTCATTGGAAAAGATCCTGATGCTGGGAGAGATTGGGGGCAGGAGGAGAAGGGGATGACAGAGGATGAGATGGCTGGATGGCATCACCGACTCGATGACATGAGTTTGGGTGAATTCCAGGAGGTGGTGATGGACAGGGAGGCCTGGTGTGCTGCGATTCATGGGGTAGCAAAGAGTTGGACACAATTGAGCGACTGAACTGAACTGAACTTAGTGTAAGTTTCCTTGTTATTCCTTTCATCCATCTCACCATCTCCTCCCCTCTCCCCATGTCCACAAGTTTTATGTCGTCTTTGTGCTGACTTAAAAAAACCTTTTTCCTTCTGTGGCATTTTGGAGCTCCTCCGAACTTGCTTGATTGACACTGTCAGATTCATGAATCATTCAATAAAGCCATTTAGAAATTTTATTTATTTATTTTTGGGCCGATTGGTTCTTCCTTGCTGTGCCTAGGCTTTCTTTAGTTTAGTTGCTGTGGGGCAGCAGGGGGGTGGGAGTTGGTGTAACACTCTAGTTGGGGGACGAGGGCTGCTTATTGTAGTGGCTTCTTGTGTTGTGGTGCACAGACCCTAGGCTGGAAGTCTTCAGTAGCTACTGTACAGGGGCTCAGTCGCCCCAGGCATGCGGAATCTTATCAGACCAGCATGGAACCCAGGTCCCCTGCTCTGGGAGGTGGATTCTTGACCATTGCACCACCAGGGAAGTCCAAAACATTTAGATTTTTAACACATACTCAGTTGAATTTTGTTTTTCAACAACTTTCTATTTTATAAATGTACAGAGAGTCAGTTAGTCTGTCAGTTTAGTCACTCAGTTGTGTCCGACTCTGCGACCCCATGAATTGCAGCACTCCAGGCCTCCCTGTCCATCACCAACTCCCAGAGTTTACCCAAACTCATGTTCATCGAATCGGTGATGCTATCCAGCCATCTCATCCTCTGTCGTCCCCTTCTCCTCCTGCCCCCAATCTCTCCCAGCATCAGGGTTTTTTCCAATGAGTCAACTCTTCGCATGAGGTGGCCAAAGTATTGGAGTTTCAGCTTTAGCATCAGTCCTTCCAATGAACACCCAGGACTGATCTCCTTTAGAATGGACTGGTTAGTAGTACTCCTTAATAAACAATAGCAAAGGTGATATTGCATGAGAAACTGGCAACTGTATATTTAAAAAAGGACGTGCATGTATAACAGATTTGCGTTTCTTAAGATACAATAATTTCATGTTTTATGGGTAAAATGATGTTTCTGAGTTCAGCACAATCACTGACTAAGAGGAAGGCGAGGCCCAGATACCACCACGTCCATCTTTGTCAGAGCTACCCAATATTGCTTCCTCTATCTTGTCTCCTATGGTACAGGTGATTTTTTTTCTTTTAAAGTCCCAGAAAAAACTCGTTTAAGTCCACAAAAGTGACTTAAACACCTCAGTCTGAGTACATTTAAAGGACAGTATGATAGTGTATCATCACTGTCATCTATCAGGGCATGTTCACTAGAGACAGCTGCATGGAATCTAAATTATTATCCAAACACTTCGGAGATCAACAGCTTTGAAGGCTTTCTAAATGCTCTTCGAATTCCCCAGAAATTGTCCTTAGCCCCTTGAAGAGGAAACGAAGCTTCTAGCCTACCTGGAAGAACAGGGAGATCAGTTTTGAGCAGCCTAGAGGATTGCCTGGGAGAAGGCAATGGCAAGCCACTCCAGTACTCTTCCCTAGAAAATCCCATGGATGGAGGAGCCTGGTAGGCTGCAGTCCGTGGGGTCCCTAAGGGTCGGACACGACTGAGCGACTTCACTTTCACTTTCACACATTGGAGAAGGAAATGGCAACCCACTCCAGTGTTCTTGCCTGGAGAATCCCAGGGACGGGAGAGCCTGGTGGGCTTCCATCTATGGGGTCACACAGAGTCGGACACGACTGAAGTGACTTAGCAGCAGCAGCAGCAGCAGAGGATTGCCTGACCCTGGGAGATTCAAGCAGAAGCTCTCAGTCTGCAGGCTTGTGCCTGCCCGAACTCCATTACTCAGAAAGCTAAGTGTTGGGAGGCAGCGGAGACCACCCAATGAACATCCAGAATTTCGACATTTCCGCGGGGAGGGGGGGGTGGGCTCACTGGGTGAAGGCGGGACTTCCTGTGTTTTCATAGCGGTTCTTTGAGCTGTTCTCGAGGTCCAAAGGATCGGGGTCGAGGTGACAGAGAAGGCGCGGGAAGACGCTTTGTAGGACTAGAGGCGGTCCTACAGTCGGGTACATCGCTGCCTGCAGGGCGGCCTGGAGACGTTGGTGCCGGGTCCTTCCGGGAAGCTCGGCTGGCCCCTCTCCACCGAGTCCGATGGCGGCGGCGGCGGCGGCGCTGAGTGACACGCCTCAGGTAAACGCTGATCCGTCCGGCCCTCATCGGCTTCATCCTAAGAGACGCTAAAGCCCCGAGCGCCTGCTCACGCACGTGCCCACAACTCAGACCGGGGGTATCCAGGACAGTGATGCGGTGGTGGGTGGGGCCCTCTGTTTGACAGACAGCATGGTGGCGCCTGGTAGAGGGTTATTTGCGGAGGGATGCGCAGGCGCAGAGATGTGGCGGTCCGACTGAGGGAGGAGAATTTGGGAAAACTGGGGTCCATCTGATGGCTGCAGGGAACAGTGTGTGTATGCTGTCGCACCTGCAGTGCCGGACTGAGGAGTTGTACCTTCCTTCTTGAGGCCTTTGAAGCCATGGAAAATTAAAAAATATATATATGTATATATATATATTTTTAATTGGAGGATAATTGCTTTACAGAATTTTGTTGTTTTCTGTCAAACCTCAGCATGAATCAGCCATAGGTATACACCTGATGTGAAGAACTGACTCATTTGAAAAGACCCTGATGCTGGGAAAGATTGAAGGCGGGAGGAGAAGGAAATGACAGAGGATGAGATGGTTGGATGGCATCACCAGCCCAATGGACATGAGTTTGAGTCAACTCTGGGAGTTGGTGATGGACAGGGAAGTCCATGGGGTCGCAAAGAGTCGGATACGACTGAGCGACTAACTGAATTGAACTGATATATATATCCGGTCCCCTGGGAACCTCCCTCCCCATCCCACTTCTCCAGGTTGATACAGAGCCTCTGTTTGAGTTTCCTGAGTCATGCAGCAAATTTGGAGCCATGGAAAATTTTGAGACAAAACGTGACATAATTAGGTTTGCAAAATCACCAAAGTCTGTTCAATGAAAGAACTAATTGTAGGGATGCTGAGGACACCGAAGCAGACGGAGTTTGGGGCTTTTTTCCAAGGACACACAACTGCTGAGAGTCAATAGAGGTTAGACACTCGTGGAACCTGGTTCAGATGCCCCCAGGTGTGTAGGGAAGGTCTCAGTCCCTGGAAAATTGTCAGGATCACATCCCTCTAAGACTGCCCACTTCCCACAGGTTTCCATGGCTGCAGAGGTGCTTTTGGAATCTAATCGGGTTAGTGGAGACCACCCTCACTGGTCGCAACCCTGTGTTAGTTCCTCAGTCGTTTCTGCAGCACCATGGACTATAGCCTGCCAGGCTGCTCTGTCCATGGACTTCTCCAGGCAAGAAGACTGGAGTGGATGCCATTCTCTTCTCCAGGGGATCTTCCCGACCTGGGGGTCGAAACCAGATATTCCGCATCAGAGGCAGATTCTTTACTGTCTGAACCACCAGGGAAGCCCTCTAATTTTCTCCAAATTTGGGTTGTCATGAAACTTGTCACCTGGCATTTTCCCAGCCCTTGGGTGTGCAGACCTTGGAGAATCCGAGCTCAGTCCTGAGTCCAGTCTAAGTGTTATATGAAAGGGTTCCCATTTCAGGCCACCAATAGAAAGATGTGGAAGCTTGTCACAAAAACAGGAAGTGCTTGGAGGTGAGGCTAAGTTGTTTCAGGGAATTGCAGGTCTCCTTCCTTCCTGGCGAGAACAGACTGGGTGTGGGGAGCAGCAGTCTGACCTGGAATGACTGTATGTGAAGTCGGGCATCTATTCTGGAGGCAGTGGGAGGTGTGGATCAGATGACTGATCTGATCAATTAGGGAGGTGATTTCTTCTGAGTCTTTACAGGCTCCACTGGTTGCAGAGTGGACAGCAGCGTGAACAGAGTGGTTAGTGGGAGAGTGAGGAGAGAGCAGACAGCTATGGCACCAAGGTCCAGAATGTCTTCTGAGCTCTTAGGAGGAAGATGGAGATGGGGTAGATGTGTGAGGAGGTGGATTGTGGGTCTTCAGGAGTGAGGCAGTTGATGGTCTCATCTGTCTGTATCCTGGCAGGACAGTGTGACCTTTGAGGATGTGGCTGTGTACTTCTCCTGGGAGGAATGGGCTCTCCTTGATGAGGCTCAGAGATGCCTGTACCACGATGTGATGCTGGAGAACTTTGCACTTACATCCTCACTGGGTAAGCTCTTCCACCTGCCCCTGTGCCCTGGGCCAAGCTCTGTGCTTCTCTTATCTCCAGGGGCAGGTGTGTCCCCAGTTCCCTGGATTTGTGCTGTGTTTACAAGGGCTGGGCTGAGTGCTCTCCTTCTCATCTGTGTCACCACAGCACCTACTGCCCCAAAGCCTCCTAGGGAAGGGTTTGGTATCACTGTTGTTTTGTCGGCCTAATGGACTCCAGTGTCTTGCCCTCTGCCTCACTGGGTGACTCTCTAGCACCATAGCACCCTAGTATAGCACCCTTCTTTCCTACAGCTCACATTTGTTTCTGACTGTGCTGGAAGTGTAGTCACTTACATAGTCACTGCTTACACAAATGTTATTGACAGACCCTTAGTTAAGGTTCTTTTTGCTTTATTTCACTTGGGGCATGTATACAAAACATTTACCAGTTTCTTTTTTTTGCCTTCAACATCTTAGTTCCCCAACTGCAGCATGAACCCATGACTCGACCACTGGACCACCAGGGAATTCCCACAGATATTTAATTTGTATCCTCTTCATTTGCTGAATTCATTTATTCTAGAAGTTTTCTGGTGCAATCTTCACAATTTCATGAGCTGTGGATGCCTTTTGTCTTTTCTCTTAAGGTTCCGTGTAGATCTTCCAATACTATGATGAATACTAGTGGTAGAAGCTGGCATCATTTTTTTGTTTCTGATCTTGGAGTACTTCTGACATTTGGAGGACAGACTCCTTATTGTCCATCCTGACTCCTAGAAGCTATTCTTGGAACATGTACAAGGTCCCCACCCCAAGGGCTCAGAGGTAGGGAGTGGAAGGATGAATACTATTACCATGCTAAGAGCTTAAAGGGACAAAATTAAAGCAGTTGAGCATTGCAAAAGAGTTTCATTTGACTAATTCTACTGGTGTAGTCATCCAGAAGGGAAGTCAGATTCCTGGTTCTTACTACTGTGCTATCTTCCCTTCAGCTATGGCCTTAGGAATTTTTTGGTAATATTTAAATAGCTTTCGGGTGGTCTCCTGTGTGCTGAGTTGTCTGGGCCTCTTTTGGCTACTGACTTGTCCTGTCATTCCCTTATGATTTTAGTTCTCTTGGGTACATGTAGATCTTCAGGTAGGGCTACAGAAAAAGTCCTCTGAGCTTCATAGGATGGACATGACTCCATTCTCAATAAGATGGGCTCAGACCATGCCTGACCCAGATGAACGGAAGTTGACAGAGGACATGACTTCAGGTCTTAGTTGAAATTATACCAAGAACCTATCCTGTTTTACTTCTGTATTGGTGCCACTGCCAGTAGCCACACCTCACTCCTTTCCCTTCTCAATTCTTGACACTTTGCTGACTTGTCATTTCTATTCTGATTCCAGCTGAGAGCTACTCTCCACCTCTCTATCCTGCTTACCTCACTCATTCCTCACACTTCCCTACTCAGACTTCATAGTGTTCTAAAGTGTGAAGGTATCTAATAATCCTTAAATACTATTACATTTGTTCCAGTCAGATTTTTCTGGGACTGGAGTGGACTTCTACACAGCATCACATGTCATCAGCAGATATAATCCTGCTAAAATCTTCCTCAGTGGTCCAGTGGTTAGGACTCTGGTTGCACTGCAGAGGGCACTGATTCAATCCCTGTTTGGGGAACTGTCATCCCACATGCCAGGTGGCATGGCCACCAGAAAAGCCGCTGACAGAAAAATGAGTTACAGCACAAACCTTTCCCATGGGCCTTTCCTCATGTCCTGTGCCCAGTGAGACCTGCACCATTCCGTGACCTTAGGGACCCAGTGGTGCACAGCAGTTGCTTCCTAAGCTGACTTTTCCTGAAAGCAATTTCATGAACTGATCCTTTGATGTGATGAATTACATTTGTGATGGTTTTGCTTCTTCTCAATAAGGTTAACGTGTACTTCACCATCACTTCTTTAATTTCAGGCTGTTGGCATGGAGTAGAAGATAAGGAAGCACCTTCTGAACAAACCATTTGTGTAGGAGTGTCACAGATCAGGACTCTCAAGGCAGATTCATCTCCCCAGAAGGGCCAACCCTTTGAGATGTGGGGCCCAGTCTTGAGAGATATTTTGCACTTTCCTGAGCACCAGGAAACACATCTTGGGCAGAAACCATACACATATGGAAATCGATTCTGTATCTCTGCCAACCTTCAACAATACCAGGGGAAACACATTGGAGAGATACCCGTCAGAAGTTCTGTGGACACAGCCTTGATTATAAAGAGCTGCACAACCCATGTGTCAGGGAAACCCACTGTCTATGGGGAGATTGGGAAAGACTTCTTAGTCAATGTGGGATTTTTCCATCAACAGGTCATTCACACTGAGGAGAAGCCAAACAATGAGTCTGAAGCTGTCTCTCACAATGGAAAAAGGCATGAGAACTGGGGAGAAGGCAACAAAGCCCTCAACTGCACAGACACACTTGTTGAGGACCAACGAGTCCTCACTAGAGAAGGGCTTTATGAGTGCAGCAAATGTGGAAAAGCCTGTACTCGAAGATGTAACCTCATTCAGCACCAGAAAGTCCACACTGGAGAAAGGCCTTATGAATGCCATGAATGTGGAAAATTGTTTACCTACCTCTCCAGCTTCATTATACACCAGAGAGTTCACAGTGGAGAAAGGCCTTATGAATGCAGCGAATGTGGGAAATCCTTTAGCCAAAGCTATAGCCTCAACAGCCATAGGAAAGTTCACACAGGAGAAAAACCTTATGAGTGCAGGGAATGTGGGAAGTCTTTTAGTCAAAGATCTAATCTCATTCAGCATCAGAGAGTTCACACTGGAGAAAGGCCTTATGAGTGCAGTGAATGTGGGAAATCTTTTAGCCAAAACTTTAGCCTCATTTACCACCGGAGAGTTCACACTGGAGAACGGCCTCATCAGTGCAGTGAATGTGGAAAATCCTTTAGCCGAAGCTCTAGCCTCATTCACCACAGAAGACTTCATACTGGAGAGAGGCCTTATGAGTGCAGTAAATGTGGGAAGTCCTTTAAGCAAAGCTCCAGCTTTAGCTCACATCGGAAAGTCCACACAGGAGAAAGGCCTTATGAGTGTGGGGACTGCGGAAAATCATTTAGCCATAGCTCCAACCTCAAGAATCACTGGAGGGTTCACACTGGAGAAAGGCCTGTTGAGTGCAGTGAATGTGGGAAATCATTTAGCTGTAAATCTAACCTTGTTAAACACCTGAGAGTTCACACTGGAGAAAGGCCTTATGAATGTGGGAAATGTGGAAAATCGTTTAGCCAAAGTTCCAGCCTTATTCAGCACCAGAGAGTTCACACTGGAAAAAGGTCCCGAGTGCAGTGAATGTTGGAAAAAACTTTTCAGCTACAAATATGACCTTATTCAACCCCAGAGATGCCACACCAGTGAAAGGCCTTAGATATGCTGGGATGTGCAGTTTCCTTCTAGTATTTTTACACTGGAGAAGTTGTGACTGAGCCATCTAATGCATCCGAAAATCCACACTGGGGAGATTCCCCTTAAGTTCCAGGTATGTAGGAATCTTTAAGAAGCTGTGCTTTGCTTTATTAGGGGCTTCCCTTGTGGCTCAATTACCTGCCAGGCCCTTTCCAGCTTTCTGTCATTGCCAGTTTCATTTCTATCACCTGGCAGGTTCACACAGTGTGGAAGTTACCTCCCAACATGCTCAGGGAAGCTGACTTCTGTCCCATCCCTTTCTGTGGAGGGAAGTAATGAGTAGTCTTAGCTCTTATGGCATCCTCATTCCTTTCTGATTTCGAAAGTGGGGCATAGACCTCACTCAATTTGGGCACAGTGGACCCAGTTTCAGTTCTGTTGGTGACTTGCCAGCAGGGACTGAATTTTCAGGGACATGTTAGTTTCTGGTGACACTTCTGATTTTCCCAGCCTCCAAGTCACCAAGCTGAGAATTGCATGCCTTGTATTCCTTTGCATTTTGTAATCATAAAGGCGTTAATGTTTCAGCCCTCTTTGGTCTGGGGCTTCTATTCACTTTATATGAGGTGATTGGAAGAAAATTGGGCTCTACCAGCATTAATGACGGCACAACTTTCATGGGGGTCCTGTGCTTTGTGTACCTCACATCAGTATGATTGAAGAATGTAGCTCTCTTTGTGGTGTTAGCCTAATGTAAATACATTGTTGCTCAAGGTCTCCTCAGAACAACTGCAAGGCTTTGGGGTCCTGATTTGTGGGCTGTGTATCAAGGTTTCTGTGGGCTCAGAAAACATCTGAGGAGCCATGAAGTTGTGACAACCTCCAGTGCTTCTGGAAACATGAATTGTTATTCACAGTGAGTGATCACATAATGCTCAGCAGTTAACCTATAAAAGAATCACATGCCTTGATCCTCGGAATTCATTAGATAGTTCCACTGTAAAGAGTACAGGGCTGGAGGGAACCATGTTCGTCGAGTAACCCTGGAGCGGAGGGGATTGCAGTGAAGTAGGTGGAATGTGTCCTAACATTGGATCAGCAGATGCTCCAGTGACTGTGCCTGTGCAGTATCAGTGTGCACAGATGCCTGAACATCTAGAATGTTCAGCCAAAGGCCATTGCCACAGAGGCAGAGAAACAAACAGAGAAAGATCCCTTCATCCACAGTGTGGCTCTGTGATCAGCCAGCATTCCTGTTAACTCAGGTGGGAAGAGATCTATTCTCATCACTATTTGCTGTCACTAAGTCAAGGGTACTTCTCCAAGGTCATCAGAAAAGAGAGGCAATATAGGATTGCAAGACCTGAGGAGTTTTCATTTTGGTTTTGGTTGTTCTTTGAGGCTTCAAGGATCATAGTTCCCTCACCAGTGACTGAACCCTGGGCCATGGCAGTGAAAGTGCCAGTTCCTAGTCACTGGACCACTAGGGATTTCTCAAGATCTGATTTCCTAAAAAGTGTGACAGACCTAGATTTTTCTTTTGAGTCATTTTGTAAATTTTTATTCAGGTGTAGTTGACATATGATATACGGTATCTATTTGAAGTGCAGAATCTAAATATTTTGAGATTCTTAAGTGATAATATATAAGTAGTTCATTCTTTTCTTTAAGTAGTATCTTTTCTATAGTTACGTTGTTTGTTCATCCATTCATCTGGTTATGGTCACTTGGGTTATTGCTACTGTGGGTTATTGTAAATAAAGGTGCTAGAACATTTATACATAGTTCTGTATGTATGGGTGGATTTTCACTTATACTGTGTTAGTAATTCAAAGTATAAAACCTGAGTCATAGGTGAATGTTTAACTTATAAAACTGAAAAACTATGATCTACATTTATAGATTGTTTTTACATACCCACCAGGAGTATGTAAAATGCTTCCACATTCTGGCCAATACTTGGTATGGTCAATCTTGAATTTCCTTAAATTTTGAATTTAAGGAAGTAGTTGTTTTAATTACATCTCCCTAAGGAATCATAGTGTTGATTTTTCTTTTTCACATGGTTTATTTGCCATCTGTACGTCTTCTTGGTAAAATATCTGTTCATATCTTTCACCTATTTTTCTTTTCATTAACAAATAAATAGCTCCTTTTTATCCTCAATTTTTGTGTGTGCTATATACAATGTAATTACCACATATACCATGTAGTTTAAATTTAATCTGCACTATCCACATATTTTTAAATCTAGACTTTCAATAATATAACAAAGTCCAGGTTTGTGGTGTTTTCCAGTTTTCTGAATACAAATATTCTTAGCATGGCCAATTTCAAGCTAACAACGTGGTGTCACTGAATATGGAGTTGGGAAAAGTTGATAGAGGTACATCATTCCAACTCAATCATACTGATCCAGTAGCAACAAATGATACAAATGATAATGAAACTTGGTAACAGCAGAATCTAACACAACACCGTAAAGCATTTAGCCTTCAACTAAAATATTTTAACTGTTCCTCCCCAAAAAACATAGTAAAATTACTATGAAGTGACAAGTTCTGAACATTTGTGTAAGGTGTAACCCCTGGGTGGAGGAAATGGCAACCCAGTTGTATTCTTGCCTGAAAAATCCCATGGACAGAGGAGCCTGGCAGGCTATCATCCAGGGACTTGTAAAGAGTTGGATACAACTGAACACACACATAAGGTATACCTGACTGAACACACAGAGTGCATGTATTTAGGATGTACATTTTTATGTTTTAATACATACTTTTACCCAGACAATCATTATTTTCATTGGAAACAAAAGATAATCTATAATGCCCTTACTCAGTTAATTTAAATAATTCAATGCTTTAAAAAATAAACAGAGCAAGAAAGATATTTAAAATAAAGGCAATTTTTGAGGGGAAAAAAAAGCGACAACTGAACTTTGAGGATGTTTTCCTCAGAAAGGAGCAAAACAATGCACATTAATTAAAAATTGAGATACATGGATTTCCCTGGTGGTCCAGGGTCTGGGATGCCATGCTTCCAATGTAGGGGACCCAGGTTCAATCCCTGAACAGAGAACTAGATCCCATATGCCACAGCTAAAACCAAGCACTGCCAAATAAAATTAATTAATTTAAAAAAATTGAGATGCAGTTTCCAGCAGTATATTTTAGAGTCAAAACTATACTCTTTTCAGTGTGAATGCTCTGGAAGTTTGTGTCTTTGTTCTTTGTTGACAGAAAATTCATGAGTAAACCATAATTTATAATGATTAGAGCTGTGTTTGGGAATTGCAATAAATTTGGAAACAAAGGAGCATACTTACAGTTTGTTATGCTGTAGCATTCTCAGTATTATCATCTGTATTTAAGAGGAGAAAATTTTATCCCCTAATTTGTAGTTATCCAGTACATCTAAACTAGGATTGTTTTCTGTCACATTTCAGGTTCCATATTTCATACATTCTATAAAAACATGTCCATAGCACTAAAGTTTTGGGAAGAAAACAGCTGCCCATTATTCACAGTTCCAGGGTTAGACTTTTTTTTCCTGACCACACTGCTTTGGGAGCTTAGAGTCTTAATCACTGAACCACTAATTTTTGCAGGCATCTGGCAGGGGCTAAAACAGCACTATGGGAATGAATGAAACAACCAAGAGGTCAGATCGATGGAGTGAGAAAAGATGTAAAAGAAAAGATGTATGTAAGTGAATCTGAATGTTTCTGGAAGGATCTACAGTCATAAATGTGTTTCCTTCCAGATTTATACAAGTGGGTTGGAAAATTTTTGTGTTAAATTTATCCTCACATCTATTCTTGCCTGGAGAATTCCATGGATAGTTGTGTCCGACAAAGAGTTGGACACAACTGAGTGACTTAACACTTTCACATGTATGTACATGAACAGAAAATAACTAGTCAGCAAAATAGTAATAATTTAATTAAATGAGAAAACAGAAAGGCCAGAAATAATTTTGAAGATGTATCAAAAAGATATGTTGGGACTTTGCTGGTGGTCCATGGTTAGAATCTGCTTTCAATGTAGAGGATGTAGGTTCGATTAGTGGGAGGGGAACTAAGATCCTACATGCCGTGGTGCAACTATGCCCCCACCCAACTCAATTATAGTGCTGTAAACTAGAGCCCACACATGCTCTGGAGCCTGAATGCCCCAAGGAAGATCCCATGTGCTACCACAGGACCCAACACATCCAAGATTGAATATTTTAAAAAAATATATGTTTAACATACAAATCATGTTCATTACCTTGAAGTGAGAAGTAACCAATTTTGTTTACATCTGAGACACTATCATAGATTGATATTAAGTGTCCTAGGAGGAACAGCATCTCCTGGTGACTTACTGATATCCTGGTTCCATCCACTCATAATGCATAGCTCACTCATAATTGAAATGAATGTGCTATTCAATCTTCATATGTCTATTTCAAGAGCCTCTCCTTCACCTACATAGGAACTCAGTACAATATACCTTTACTTAGTTGTCCATGGGATACCTCGAAGGTCCAGGTATCACATACGACCTCACTGGACAAGAACTTTATTGGACCCATCTGTGCTCAGGCACCCAAGTATGGAGCTTCATTGATGACATCCCCTTGTGAGGGGATTTGCAAGATACTTGTGTAAGACATACATTCATCATTGTGGTTACAGACAACAGATGGGCTATGGCCCCACACATTTCAGCGTCATGCCAGCACATTAAATTTCTTAGCTCCATCCAGTTTTTGTACAGGCTACTCTATTGCTGATGTGGTTAAAGGGCAACTTTTGATTTTGTCAGCTTCCATCAGTCTCAGAGGGGCCAAACCTATTGGATCTTTCTGACTTTTACAGGCAATATATTCTGCATTGATGACTAAGGCTTATTTATGCAGTCACTCAAAGATCATCCCACTTTGGGGCCTTTATGAGAAAAAGTCCTAGTCAGTTCAGATGACCAACCATTCAACAGATACTTTTTTTGGCTGTGCCACACAGCATGCAAGATCTTCATTCCTTCGACCAGGGATCAAACCCGTGCTCCCTTCATTGGGTACATGGAGTCTTAACTATTGGATTACGAGGAAAGTCCCTGATAGGCACTTATTTTGGTGCCTCCTAGAGACTCCTTGGTTGAAGCTCTGCACACACCTCCTATGCTCTGTAGTCTCTGGGCCCATGATGGCAGTAAGCTACCCAGGGTCTTCTGGTACAAAGTGTTGTCTGTTTCAATGTCACAACATGCCATGTGAGAAACAACTGCTGGATGCTTACTCAACCCTTTTGTAAAGGAAAGCTTTCACAGGACCTGAACCTGTGACACTCTGTACCCAGTTACCTTATTTCCTTGGTTATTAAAGCAGCACAACACCCAGGAAACTCAGTGTGACAGCAAGGCCTTGATACATGATAGATGTGTTCCTGAAGCTCTGGTGTTTCCCACCTGCAGGAAGGTGGCCTTGGTCCTCAGTCTCTTGACAAAGGTCACAGCACTCCTCTCCTCGATGCTTGGCTACTTGGGCATACACCTGGGATCAACCAGAAGATTCTTGGGAGTCCTTTGAACTGCACAGAGATCAAACCAGCCAATCCTAAAGGAAATGAACCCTGAATATTCACTGGATAGATTGATGCTGAAGCTGAAGCTCCAATACTTTGGCCATTTGATGCAAAGAGCTGACTCACTGGAATAGATCCTCATGCTGGGAAAGACTTAAGGCAAGAGGAGAATGGGGGGTGCAGAGGATGAGATGGTTAGATAACATCACCAACTCAATGAATATGAATTTGAGAAAACTCTGGGAGATCTTGGAGGACAGAGGAAGCTGGCATGGGGTGGCAAAGAGTGGGAAATGACTTGGTGACTGAACAAGTTAACAATGGGAGATCGCACACTTTATTTACAGTAATGCCACCAGTACATGTGTACATGTGATAGAGCTCTCTGGAGGACGCCATTCAGAAAATTTTGGGTACACTTCCTCAGTCATGTCTGACAGATACTCTGTCAGATGTTAGATGCAGATGTATTTGGATTTTCTTAACTGGATGCTATTGTTTGGGCGTCATGATCTGGACTAGTGGGTACACGATCTCTGTCCTTCACAGGCACAAGCAGCAGGTCCAACACGTTCACAGCAACAGAATTTCCCCAGACCATGATGCCAGAGCCACACACGCCATCCTGATCCTGGTGAGCTTCTTTGACTTTTTACTCTCTTCCATTTCAACTCTTTCTGTTGCTATGATTGTAAATCCAGGCCACTGACTGATGGACACTGTGCTACTTACTAGCTTCCTTCACGTTTCCCAGCTTCCAGCTCCTTTGTGCTTATCAGCAGTAACATTTGTTTCTCTAAGTTCTTTGCCTTCTGCACCAGAGAAAAATGCTTTTCCTACTCTTGTTAAACATCTGTAAGTTTTTCTCTCATTTTGGCATTTGGATAAACTACACATTTTTGGGGTTTTTTTTGCTTTTTAAAATTAATTTTTATTCTTTTAAAATAGGTGATTATCATGTGCAATATATTCTGCTACATCCTGGGGTAAAATGGTTAAGAAGTATATTCCTGCCTTCTATTACTAAGAGTGAAAAACTTAAGTTATATGGTAATTAATTAACCTAATTATGCTTCATTATCTAGTAGGGTGTCCTGGGAAAATGGAAAGAAACATCAAACTGGGAGATACAATTTGTTACCATGTGCTTGTTTGCACCACAGGGACACGATCCGCTTTGCTCCCCCACCAGACACCTCCCATTTAGGAATGTTTATGAAATGAAGGAAATTCATCTCAGGTAGGCCACTGGTTCATAATAGCTACAAGCCTGCAAGCCCTTACTGGCATTTTTATTTCTAGTCCCCATGCCCTTATCAATGGCCAGAGAGGTCATGGCCAAAGTGACATGGCACATGTGGTTAAGCAGCCAAGTGACTATTTTTTTCTCATATAGCAAAATATACTAGCTTCTCATGTGATACTCAAATGTGTCCTGCTTCTGTGTGAAAGCAAACTGAACAAATCAAGAGCCAGACATCCTCCACATGGCTGAACACCCCTGGAGGCAATGTTTCTCTTCCTTCATCATCACAGCAGCAGGCACTAAGCAACTAGAGGCCACCCCTATATCATGAGGTCCAAAGTTATTCAAAGCAACCAGTCCTAAGTTGTTTACTCTGCTCTGCCAGGCCTTTGCCACAGAACCTCAACACAGACAGTGGTCTGAACACTCCCCACTCCTGCCTTATGTCTCATGACTACCCTGATAACTTTCCCATGTGTTTCCAGGATCTGTGAGCATCACTGTTTTCCTGTTGTTTTTTTTCTTGTAGCCACACCTGACTGACCATCTCATAAATAATATAAATCACTTTCACAGATACTCCCTTTATTAAATGTCTGCTGGTTTGTACCATCCAGAAAATACAATCTTAACAATTCTCTGTGGAAAATTCACCTGTTTATTTTTTATTTTTACATTTATTTTTAATTGCAGTAGATTTACAATATTATACTAGTTTCAAGTGTACAGCACAGTGATTCAGCATTTTACAGATTATACTCTACCAAATATTATTATACAATAATGGGTATAATTCTTTATCTGATACGATATAAACTTGTTGCTGTTCTAGAAATAGCAGTTTTTAATCTCTTAATCCCATATACTTAATTTGTCCCATCACACTTCTGTCTCTCCTTTGATAACCATTAGTTTGTTTTCTATATCTGTGTAGTTGCTAAGCCATGTCCAGCTCTTTGAGACCCCATGGACTGTAGCCTGCCAGGCTCCCCTGTCCATGGGATTCTCCAGGCAAGAATGCTGGAATGGGTTGCTATTTCCTCCTCCAAAGGATCATCCTGACCCAGGATTGAACCCACATCTCCTGCATTGGCAGGCAGGTTCTTTATCAGTGAGCCACCAGTGAAGCCCTTAAACCTGAGTTTGTTTCTGTTTTGCATGTGTATTCTTTTGTATTGTTTTTAAATTGTACATAAGAGATATCATATAGTATCATACAAGTCTCTTCTCTACTCTTGGCTGCCCTAAACCCAGTGCAATGTTGTGGCATGGAGGTGCTGGGAACAGAGCATTACCAGGTAGATAATGGGATCATTCATTCGCAGGAAAGCCACGAATGTTGCTTTCTAGTGGACAGTCATGACCACTGAACATGGAGTGCAGTGTATGAGCAGGACTCTTCAGGAGGGGGACAGGGACAGAGGATGGATTAGGTAGTCTTTGAGTTCCCAAAGCTGGGTTGGAAGGGAAAGAGGATTACAGTGACCAGACTCCCCTTGTCCTGAAAATAGGCAACCTGAATGACAGTGAATCCCAAATATCTGTCCATTGCTGAGAGGTAATAATTAGAAAACACACCCTTTCTGTGCCTCAAATCCCTCCCTAGAAATGGTCCATTTGCTGCCTGATGACTGCACTTGTGTCCTCCTACACTGTTACGACCCTCAACTCCAACACCAGTGCTCTCATTAGGTGCTTTTGTAAGGCCCCTTCTCCAGTGTGAACTCTCTGATAATCAAATAGACCTGATCTACTATTAAGATTTCCCACATTCACTGCACTCAAAAGGCCCTTCTCCAGTGTGAATTCTCTGATGATCAAAAAGACTGGATGTATTAATAAAAGATTTCCTTCATTCACTGCACTCATAAGTCCTTTCTCCACTGTGAACTCTGATGATACCGAAGGCCAGAGCTAGCAGAAGATTTCCCACATTCACTGAACTCATAAGGTTCTTCTCAATGGTGAACTCTCTGATGACACCGAAGGCCATAGCTAGCAGTAAAAGATTTCCCACATTTACTGCACTTGTAAGGTTTTTCTTTACTGTGAACTCTCTGGTGATACTGAAGGCTAGAGCTAGCAGTAAAAGATTTTCCACATTCACTGCACTCATAAGGTTTTTCTCCACTGTGAACTCTCTGATGATACCGAAGGCCATAGCTAGCAGTAAAAGACTTCCCACATTCACTGCACTCATAAGGCCTTTCTCCATTGTGAACTCTCTGATGACGAAGAAGGCTCGAACTGCTAGTGAAACATTTTCCACATTCACTGCACTTATAAGGCCTTTCTTCAGTGTGAACTCTCTGATGATTGCGAAGGCTCAACCTAACAATGAAAGATTTCCCACATTCACTGCACTCATGAGGCCTTTCTCCACTGTGAATTCTCTGATGATACCAAAGGCTAGAGCTAGCAGTAAAAGATTTCCCACATTCACTGCACTGATAAGGCTTTTCTCCAGTGTGGATTTTCCTACTGGAACTGAGGTGGTGCATTTGATTAAAGGATGTCCCATAGTCACTGTCCTTATACAGCCCTTCCCTGTTGTGAACTTTCTGATGATATCGGATGCCAGCCAGAGTTATAAAAGATTTCCCACATACATTACAGGTATACGGCCTTTCTCCTTTGTGAATTCTCTGATGTCTATGGAAATTGGAGTTGTTGATAAAAGATTTCCCACATTCATTGCACTTATAAGGCCTTTCTCCAGTGTGAATTCTTTGATGTACATAGAAAGAGGATTGATGGGTAAAACATTTTCCACATTGAGTGCATTCATATGGCCTTTCTCCTGTATGAATTCTCTGATGTCCAATGAAACGGTTCTTATAGGTAAAAGATTTATCACATTCCTTGCACTGATAAGGCCTTTCTCCAGTGTGGATTCGCCTATGAATCCTGAGATACTTTCTTTGGCCAAAGGATTTCCCACATTCAGGGCACTTGGAAGACCTTTCTCTAATGTGACTTTTCTGGTGCTGAACAAGGTTACTTTTGTGAGTGCTGCCTGTGAACTCACAAGACTGTTCACTAGTGAGGATTCTCTCATCTTGAACAAGTATGTCTGTGTGGCTGGAAGCTTTCTTGCCTTCTCCCCAGCTCTGATGGCTTTTTCCACTGTGAAAAACAGCTTCACACTCCTTACTGTTGTTTTGTTGATTCCTGGTGTTTTTGGCCTGTGTCTGAACTCCCATGTTGGCCACAAATTCCTTCCCAATCTCACTGTATGGGGAGAGACTTCCTGATGCATGGATTGTGCAGCTTTTCAAAAATGAGAGTTTCTCCAGAATATATTGTAAAAGATTCTCTCTCATGTGCTGCTTCTGGTGCTGCTGAATGTCTGCAGTGAAACAGAACTCTTTTCCATGTGCCCCACATGTGTTTTCTTTCTGTCTACTATTTGTTCCCTGCTCTTCAGTCAAGTGCAAAATGTTTTTCAAGATTAGGATGCATATCTTACAGGGCTGGACCTTCTCAGCAGATGAATCTGTCCTGGGAGTCCCCATCTGTGACACTCCTGCAGATTTGTTCTGTTCAAAAGGTGTCTCTTCATCCCCAACTCCAGGCCAAGAACCTAAAAACAATAGTGAAGTCTATATTGAGTTTAGTACAGGGAAAGGCCACCGTCACAGCTGTACATCTGACACTTGAAAGAATGAGTCCACAAGACTGTTTTCAGGAAATGGAGTTAGGGTCAGACTGAGGAAGCGGCTGCTCTGAGTTACAGGGCTTTAAGGTCACAGAATAGATGAGGTCTCACCAAACACAGGACACGAAGACTGGGTATGGAGCAAGGGTGGAAGGCCTTTTCTACAGTTCACACTTATCAATAGCTTCTGCCTGGACCACAACTGCTGGTGACCTTTTCTCTGCAGAACTGTATGTCCAGACCTCAGAAAATCTGAATGGAACAGGTACCTGGTGTTTAAGGAATATTAAGGGATACTCCTGTGTTTCAGGACATAAACACTGTCAGAAAATACTCTGGAGGAAACACTGTGAAGACCAATGAAGTAAACGGTTTAGAGAGGTTGTAGGGAATTAATCCCAGGCTGGAGTCAGAATAAAAATGAGAAGTAGGACTTCCCTGGTGGTACAGTGGGTAAGAATCCACCTGCCAATGGAGGGGACATGGATTCGAGGCTGGGTCTGCAACGATTCCACATTCTGCAGAGCAACCAATACCATGCACAGATACTGAGCCTGTGTGCTACAACTACTGAAGCTTGCAGGCCTACAGCCCATGCTCTGCAATGACAGAAGCTACCACAATGAGAAGCCCGCATACCACAACAAAGAGTAGCCCCCACTCGTCACAACTATAGAAAGCCTTTGCAAAGCAATAAAGATCCAGCCAAAGATAAAGAAATACCGAGAAGTATAAGAACTTGTAAGTTGGTAGTGTCAAGAATGGAGAAAAGACTATAGAAATGACTTGTGGCCACTGGTAATCACACTAAAAGCACTAGTCAAACAGGATAGGTTCTTGGAATGACTTGAACACAGATCTGACATGAAGTTATCCCAGCTGCCATTCAACTTGGCCAGGCTACCTGTGACTGCTTTGTGCTGAGACCAGTCATGTCCATCCTGTGAAGCATGAAGGACTGTCCACTCTCAGTTCAACAATTGCATGGAAGGCAAATGATACAACTCTTAATAGAACAGCAGGTCAGGTGAGTGGCCAACACCAGCCCAGAAGAACTCAGCACACAAAAAGGGACAATATTTAAATACTGCAAAAAGAAGCTCTGATGGAACCAGATAAAAGGATATGCAGCAGATGGAATACAAAAGGATTCCATCTCCTCGCCTTAACAATAACTGTGCTGACAGAATCCAATGGTAGATCTTGAAACTCAAATCTATTGAAGATCTGCAGTTTCCCAAGTTAAATTTATTTTAGTCAAGTTCAGTTCTTAGCCTCTGGAGCTGCCCATTCCCCAACCCAAAGTCCCACGGCGGGCTACTGTGTACATGTTTCTAGAGCAGACTGCACATCCTTTTCATGAGCCAGCATGGAAAATAAGGACCTAGTGAGTCCTCCAAATATCAGTGATCTACAGTCTGACTGCTGGCTGCTGCTCCTGAATGCATGTGAATAATACAGAGGTGGACACCCATTGCTGTAAATGGTACCACCGAATCTCCTCCCCCTCTGGCTGAAGACTCTAAGGGCCAGCATCTCACCTCCTGCTCTTCACTTTTCTGTTTTTCCCTTTTCAGAGTGAGACATCTGAGGACTAAGGCAATCAAAACCAAACACTGGGATTCCCTGGTGGTTCAGTGGTGAAGAATCCACCTGTCAATGCAGGAGATACAGGTTCAATCTCCGGTCTGGGAAGATCCCACATGCTGTGGAGCAACTACGTGCATGTGCCACAACTACTGAGCCCATGTGCTGCAATTACTGAAGCCCACACACCCTTGAGCCCATGCTCTGCAACAAGAGAAGCCAGAACAATGAGAAGCCCGTGCACTACTAGAGTGCAGCCCCTGCTCACAACAACAAGAAAAGCCTATGTTTCAACAAAGACCCCGCACAGACAATAAATGAATAATAATAAAAAAATCATAAAAGACAACCAATTATATTGTGGAATTTTAAGTCACGATGCACCCCCAAGGAAAGGCACACTGAAAAGCCTGTCAGTTTACATCTCATGTCAATACACAGGAAAGAGACACCCTAAAAACATCAAAAACAAGCAGAACCCCCCGCCCAGCAAACCCTGGCTAATGGTAAGCACAGTATCTCCAGAGTTACAACCATAAGATACCAATGTTCAGTTTTCAACAACAAAAACTCGCAAGGCATACAAAGAAAGAAAGGACAATAACAATCAACAGCTGCTGTACCTCATAAAAAGGTACAAAAAGAATAGATGTTAAACTGAGCTTAGTTGCTCACTCATGTCCAACTGTTTGCAACCCTATGGACTGTAGGCTGCCAGGCTCCTCTGTCCATGGGGAGTCTCCGGGCAAGAATACTGTAATGGGTTGCCACGCTCTCCTCCAGGGGACCTTTCCAACCCAGGAAGTGAACCCAGGTCTCCTGCATTGCAGGTGGATTCTTTACTGTCTGTGCCACCAGTAGAGCCCATAGTGACTAGAAAAAGATTTGAAACGAGAAGACACACATTGTGGAACATTATAATCAAACTGCTGAAGCTCAGAATCTTGAAACCAGTGAGAGAAATGACTCATCACAGACAAGGGTCCCAAAAAATATCACTAGGAGATTTCTCATGGGAAACCTGAGAAGGCCAGAAGACACTGGGCTGATATGTTCAGATGGCTGAAGGAAAAAAACCTGCCAACCAAGATTCCTTCAAAACTGAAGGAGAAATTAGAATATTCCCAGGTAAACAAAAGATGAGGAAGTTCAAGAAATGCTAAAGGGAGTCCTTCAGGTTGAACTGAAAAGTCACTAATGAGTAAAATGATACAGACAAAGCTGTACAGAAGCAGAAAAAAAAATTTTTTTTTGGCCTGCAAGCACAGCTCTCAGTATTTTAGTTCCAGACCATGGATTGAACCCAGACCCATGGCAGTGAGACTGCAGAGTCCTAACCACTGGACCACCAGGGAATTCCCAGAATTTTTTTTTTAATGTTATTGATGGTAAACTGGTATAAATTAAAATTAGCATGCTCTAGCTTTAGGATCGGAGAAGGCAATGGCAAGCCACTTCAGTACTCTTGCCTAGAAAATCCCATGGATGGAGGAGCCTGGTAGGCTGCAGTCCGTGGGGTCGCTAAGAGTCGGACACGACTGAGCGACTTCACTTTCACACACTGGAGAAGGAAATGGCAACCCACTCCAGTGTTCTTGCCTGGAGAATCCCAGGGATGGGGGAGCCTGGTGGGCTTCCGTCTATGGGGTCACACAGAGTCGGACACGACTGAAGTGACTTAGCAGCAGCAGCAGCTTTAGGATATTAAATGTAATCGCTATGGTAAATTAAAAAAAAGAAAAGTTTTATAATGTACACAAAGGAAATGAAAAGGGAATTAAGATATTTCACTACAAAAAAAAAATCAACTAAATACAAAAGGAGAAAATAACAAAAAGTAAGGAATGACAAAGCTCCAAGGCGTATACAGAAAACAAAGAGCAAGACGAAAAAAATACTTCTCATCAATAACTAAAGTAAAAAGATTAACCTCTCAGAGCAAAACACAGACTGGCAGAATATATTCAAAAAAAACGATCCAGGAAACTCCCTGGCAGTCCAGTGGTTAGGATTCCACACTTTCACTGCTGAGGGCATGGGTTCACTCCCTGGTCACAGAAGGAAGAATTCACAGGCTGTGTGGCACAATACAAGACGACAACAACAACTGTATGCTGTTGACAAAACACAAGTTGAAATTGAAAGGTAGATAAAGATACTTCATGCAAATAGTAACAAAAAGCACACAGGAGTAGCTATAAATCATACTAAACAATAAACATTTTAAATCTAAAAAGACTATGAAGGACATATATTTTGGGAAGATTCAATGTAAGATGATGCCATTAGTATACATATTCACACACTCAATAGTATATTACTGAAATATTTGACTGTGTGGATCACAAGAAACTATCACTTCATGGGAAATAGATGGGGAAACAGTGGAAACAGTGTCAGACTTTGTGTTTTGGGGCTCCAAAATCACTGCGGATGCTGATTGCAGCCATGAAATTAAAAGATGCTTATTCCTTGGAAGGAAAGTTATGACCAACCTAGATAGTATATTAAAAAAAAGAGACATTATTTTGCCAACCAAGGTCCGTCTAGTCAAGGCTATGGTTTTTCCAGTGGTTATGTATGGATGTGAGAGTTGGACTGTGAAGAAAGCTGATTGCCGAAGAATTGATGCTTTTGAACTGTGGTGCTGGAGAAGACTCTTGAGAGTCCCTTGTACCGCAAGGAGATCCAACCAGTCCATTCTAAAGGAGATCAATCCTGGGTGTTCATTGGAAGGACTGATGCTAAAGCTGAAACTCCAATACTTTGGCCACCTCATGCAACGAGTTGACTCACTGGAAAAGACTCTGATGCTGGGAAGGATTGGGGGTGGGAGGAGAAGGGAACGACAGAGAATGAGCTGGTTGGATGGCATCACCGACTTGATGGACATGAGTTTGAGTGAACTCTGGGAGTTGGTGATGGACAGGGAGGCCTGGCGTGCTATGATTCATGGGGTCGCAAAGAGTTGGACACGACTGGGCGACTGAACTGAACTGAACTGAAATACATGAAGCAAAAGCAGACAATCAAGAGGAGAAACAGATAGTTCTACAATAATATTTGGAAACTTCAATACTTTACTCTCAGTAATGGATAGGAACAGTAGATTTAATTAGATAAAGTTTATACCAACTTTCCTCTCTAACCACAACAGAATGAATATCTATAACATAACATATGGAAAACTGAAATATCTACAAATTTTTGGAAATAAATATGTTCAAGAAAATAATCACAAGGAAAATCAGAGAATATTTAATAGACCAATGAAAACAAAACACCAAATACTAAAACTACAGGATGCAGCAAGGCAGTACTAAAAAGAACATTTACAGCAATAAATGCTTATATTAAAAAAAGAAATGTCATAATCTTTACAACTTGATGAACTACAAAGAAAAAAAACACAAAAACAAATTAAGTAGACAAAGCATTCTGAAAAAGGAAATGATAAAGGGGATAAAGGTTGAAATTTTCAAAAAGGCTAGGAAACAATTCTCATAGCCATCAATAGTTCAGTGTTGAGTTCATGAATAGTTTTTAAAGTTTGGGACAAACTGTAGTATTTGCTATTTGAAGTACTATTTGTAATTGGCATATTACGATGTAACATTGATCTTCATTTCCAACTTAAAACGCCTAAAAATGCCTAACAGGTTTTTAGATTTGTGAATTTTAGTTGAAATGTATTTTACGATGTTACTAAACCTGCAGAAATATTGAAATATTTCAGAGAACTTATTCACTGTACATTTAATTTATTTTATTTATAAAAGTTATGAACTGTAGAAAGTTTTACTTGTTGGGTCAAATGCTTGTTGCTTCAAATGCTTGTTGCATTTGGTGCTAGTTACAAGAAAATCAATTACCTTCAATGTATAAATGCTATTAAGTTTTTAAAGGTCTCTGGAGTATAAGTAAGTTTGTTTAAAGAAATTTAGTCTATTCAACCTGAATCAGCTCTGTCAAACATTAATTAAAAGGCTCATTTTAAAAAAATAAATAAATAATGGTGGTGGGAGGGAGGGTTGGGAAGCTGGCTGGAGGTGGAGGTGGTGAAGTTTATAAATCTAATTAAAAATGAAGTTGCATTTCCATTTTCCAAATCCACCCATCCACCAGCGTACTGTGTCACTAGTCATTATGTACGATTTTACTTTGCGACAGAAACCATTACATTTAAAAATTCATTTCAGCAAGATGAGTTAGACACATGATGGATGCAGCTTTAATTCTGCCATATATTATTACAGTTAAAATGTAAATGATGAAAAATATTTTGTGCTTATCAGCATTTATGTGGAAATGTGTTTTACAGTGATATATGATGTTATATTTCTATTATTGTGATGAAAAAAAAAGCAATACAAAAAGACGAAGTGTTTATTAAAACATGAAAAAAAAAAGAAATAAATGGTTTTGCAGCACTGAAGAGATTATAGAAAGTAAATAAGCTAGATCAGACCTGTTTTATGTAGTAATTTTATAGTTTATTTTAATTATTTCAGTTGTAAAATATTGTTATACTGTTAATTAGTTCTGATTGTTCATATTAAACTATTGTAATGCAAAAAAATAAATAAATAAATAAAATTAAAAAAAAAAAAAAAGATCAGACAAATAAAATAGTCAGAACATTCTGTTCTTCTTAATAAGGTAACTGACAAAAAAAACAAGTGCTCAATTCCAGCCCTCTCTACACATGGCTGTCCCACCTAATGGAAGGAAAATAAATTGAAAGTAACGTGAAGTTCATAGTCCAGACACACAAGCTCATTAAAAGACTGATAAGTAAACATGCTATGAATGCTTCCAGTACTGTGCAGGCTTCCCTTCTCCACATCTTACCAACACATGAATAGCCTATTTATAGTGGTCCTTTTACCCCATACATCATGCCAGTTATCAAGAAAAAATTACACAGCATACTAAACGGTGAAAAGTAATCTGAAGAGACAAAGGAAACTTCAAAACCAGAATCAGCTATCACAAGGATGTTGTAATTATCACATTGAAAATACAAAACAAGTATGATAAATATGCTGATTAATGTTTGGTAGAATTGGGACTTTGTGATGGACAGCAAGTTTGGCATGCTGCAGTCCATGGGGTCACAAAAAGTTGGACATTTAAGAAATGGAAATAGGCTTATTGATACATTGGACACAGCTGAGGAAAGAATCTCTGTGCTTGATGTTCTCTTTGTAGAAACTTCCAAAACTGAAAAGCAAAGAGAAAAACGAAAGAAAGAAATGCAAATCAAAACTACAATGAGGTACCACCTCACATCAGGCAGAACGGCCATTACTAAGAAGTCGACAGGGGCTTCCCTGGTGGTTCATTGGCTAAGACTCCATGCTCCCTTGCTTACCAAAAAAAAAAAAAAAATAAGGGAATTAAGATTCCACAAGCTCCAGATAAGAGTTTGCATGTAGCACCTAAAAGCTCCCAGGTGTCCCAATTAAGACCCAGAATAGCCAAATAAATACTTACATACACGCATATTAAAAACAAAAGTCTACAAATAAATGCTATTGGTGCAGCTATTATGAAAAACAGTATAGATGTTCCTTAAAAAGTTAAAAGTAATGTTGCTATTATGATCCAGCAGTCTAACTCCTGGGCATATATCCAGCCAAAAATTATAATTCAAAAAGATATAGACTCCTGTGTTCACAGCAGTCGAGTCAGGCTCATGAAGATAAAAACAGAGAACACAAATTAATAACATAAAAAATTCAAAATAAAACATCACTGTTGATACCATGGAAAATTAAAAGAATAATAATGAAAAATATGAGCAATCTCCAACCCCATGAATTTGATCACCTAGATGCAAGGGATCAATTCCCTGAAAGATAGTCTACCAAAACCCACACGATAGATAATCTGAATAGGTCCCTGTCAATTAAAGAAAATGAATCAGGGGGCCTCACTGGGGTTCGAATGGTTAAGCTCTGTGCTTCCACTGCATGGGGCATGCATTCAATTCCTGGTCAGGGCCTAAGATCCTCCATGTTATGCAGTGTGGCCAAAAAGAAAATTCTTCCAAACATGTAATGAGAGAATGTATCATAATTCTCTACAATTCTCTACAATCTCTTTCAGAAGACAGAAACAAAGGGAATACCTCCCAACTCATTCTGTGAGATCAGTATTAATACCAAACCAAAAACTTTAAAAGAAAACTACAGAATAGTATCTCTCATGAACATAGACACAAAAAATTTAACAACTTTTAAAAACTGATTAAAAAACTGTGTAAAAAGAATTATATACCATGACCAACAGGGCAAGTGAACCTGGTTTAACATTTGAAAGTCCATTAACATAATACCTCAGTTCAGATCAGTTCAGTCGCTCAGTTGTGTCAGAACATAATACTTATCAATACTTAACACACACACACAATCTCATCAATTGCTGCAGAAAAAGGACTTTACAAAATCCAAGCTGCATTTATGATATATAAATACATCTACTAGTAAACTAAAATTAGAGGAAAAACTTCAAATTGATAACCTCAGTAAAACTCTCTAGCTATCATTATGCTTATTAGAGAAAAACTAGCTTTCCAACTAAGATAAATAAGAAGGGTGTTCTCTCTTACCACTCCTTTTCAAATTTTTATTGGAAGACAACTAATACGACGAGATGAGGCGTTTATACAAAAGGTATATTGATTGCTATCAAGTTATATAAGTTCTTATATTTTGGAATATTTACCCCTTAAATATATGGCTTGCAAATATTTTCTCCCATTAGGTAGGTTACCCTTTGATTTTGTTGATAGTTTCTTTTGCTGTTTAGAAGTTTTTTAATTTAATTAGGAAAAGGTATACTTATGGGGAAGGAAGGAATTGTCTTCACCCTCAGATGACACGATAAGGCACATCAAAAACCCCAAATATAGACACCCTGCCAAAAATATCCTAGAACTAGGAAGTAATTACAGGCCACTCTTGCCTTCTGAGATGGCCCACATTCTGGGTTCAGTTCAGTTCAGTTCAGTCACTCAGTCGTGTCCGACTCTTTGCGACCCCATGAATCACAGCACACCAGGCCTCCCTGTCCATCACCGACTCCCGGAGTTCACTCAAACTCATGTCCATCGAGTCGGTGATGCCATCCAGCCATCTCATTCTCTGCCATCCCCTTCTTCTCCCACCCCCAATCCTTCCCTGCATCAGAGTCTTTTCCAGTGAGTCAACTCATCGCATGAGGTGGCCAAAGTATTGGAGTTTCAGCTTTAGCATCAGTCCTTCCAATGAACACCCAGGATTGATCTCCTTTAGAACGGACTGGTTGGATCTCCTTGCAGTCCAAGGGACTCTCAAGAGTCTTCTCCAGCACCACAGTTCAAAAGCATCAATTCTTTGGCGATCAGCTTTCTTCACAGTCCAACTCTCACATCCATACATGACCACTGGAAAAACCATAGCCTTGACTAGACGGACCTTGGTTGGCAAAGTAATGTCTCTGCTTTTTAATATACTATCTAGGTACATTCTCGGTGTCTCTCTCTAAGCCTGCTTTCACTAAAAAACAACAAAGTTTTCAGGATACGAAGTTACAATATAAAAACCAATCACTGACCTACATACCAGCCCCACAAAAAACTGAAATTTGAGGCTAAAAACTCAATACCATGTACATTAGTACCAAAAAAGAGAAAAAGAAAGTGATATTTAGTTATAAATCTACCAAGACATGTACAAAGGGCAAAAGCTTCAAAATGTTGTATTTGAGCATGATTTCTTGTCTATGACAACAAAAACACAAGCAACAAAAGAATAAACGAGATACTGAACCTCAAAAAAAAAATGAGCATTTTTTTTGTTTCATACTTTTAACTTAAGTCATCTGTCAATTATACCTCAAGAAAGGTATAGGGGGGAAGGAAAAACCTATTGTATATCACAGGGAACTATAAACATAGTCACAAGGCAACCAGAGTACAACAAGGAATTAATATCCAGAATATATGGATGAAGTCTAGAACTCAACAACTAAAAAGCCAATCTGATGAAAAAAATGGGAAAAGAACCTGAATAGATATTTTTGAAAGATATACATGGGAATTCCCTGACAGTAGAGTAGTTAAGACTCTACACATTCACAGCCATAGGCCCAGGTTCAATCCCTGGTCAGAGAACTAAGATCCCAGAAGTCAACATGGCTTGGACCAAAAAAAAAAAAAAGATATACAAATGGCCAATAAGCACACCATAAGGGAAATGCAATGGAAATGGTAAAGATATACCACTACACATCCATTAGACGGTAATCATCAAAAGACAGAAAATAAAGCTGCAGGCATGTATGTAGGGAAACTGGAACCTTGAAAAAGGTTGTGGGAAGAATAGTTCACTGTCTGTTTAGTAGTGCCCATGTCAGTGACAACACTCTTCTGTACAGACAGGCACAAATAAATGTCAGATACATGGTAACCATGGTCCACATTTAAGAATGACAGAGCTGTCCCTGGGGAAAAGAAGAAAGGCAGAGCCTAGCTCAAGAGGATAGAGGAGAGAGCAGGGCCTTACCCAGCATGCATACAAGTGCAAAGTTCTCCAACATGACATCAAGGTACAGTTGTACCTGAGTCTCATCAAGAAGACACCATTCTTCCTGGGAGAAGTACACGGCCACATCCTCAAAGGTCACACGACTCTGGTATAACAGGAACAAATAAAATCATGAACAGTCTCACACTTTCCATCTTCTCACACATCTCCCCTATTGTCCAACCTGATGGAGTCTCCTGATACCTGGGGAAGAAAAACTCCCTCCTCTGATCTGAACTTCCCACTGCCCCTGGAACACACAGGCATTTAATTTCAAACTGAAATTCTGCTCTTCCTTGTTGTTTATTCCCACCAGAAAAAAAAGACCCGCACTTACCTTAACCAGCTTAGCCTTACCTCAAAGCCCTTCGACATACTGGTACGGGTTTCAATGTTCCATACTTCCTCCATAGAACCAGTGTGCACTTACTACCCCAGGCACGGGGTTGCCAAGGTCCACCCACTGTTCTAACAGTCTCCTGGTGGCTCTCCCTGCCTGGTCAGTTAGGAAGTCCACCCTCTGTCTTTGCAGCACCCCTCTCTACCTCTCCCCTTCATTCTCAATAAATTCGCTCCAATCTAAAATGCTTTCTGTCTGGAAATTCTTTTTCAACTAGAGCTTAGAATGCCACGACAGAAATTATTTCAGTGAGCCCAGACTCTCACATCTTTCCATACACAGAAAATTGCTTAATTTCTTGGGTTATCTGACTTTCCTTAACAATAATCTTTTGATGTTCAAACACTTGCCCTTTGTTGCAAAACTTATATATATGCTGGCTTTGTTAGAGGAAGCACACTGACTGAAACCGCCTGCCCTGGCCAGATACCATAGTAACTATTTGCATCAGTTGTTTTACAACAGGAGGTCCTGGTAAGGAACACTGGAACTAATAAGCCATCACCAACAGGGAGAGTTCAGGAAAGGTAAAAAAATTACACCAGGTGTCCAACCACCTACCAGAATCCTCCTCACTGGCATCCATCTTGGTTGAACAAGGTGTGCACCACCTGGAAGGACTCTGAGTCAGAATGACTGGCTAAAGACAACCAAAGCTAATCCCCTCACCATAAAACTCCAGACTACAACCCACGTGGCAGAGTTGTTGTCCTGGGTTCCCTTACCCTACTGCTCTCGGACCCAGAGCCCTTTCCCAATAAAATCTCTTGCTTTGCCAGCACAAGTGTCTCCTCGAACAATTCACTTCCCAGTGTTAGAGCCCACTTGCGGGCCCTGGAGGGGGTCCCCCTTCCTGCAACAGCTTCTCCCTTCACCTCCCAGGGTTCCTTGAGATGTCTCTTGGGCTGGAAATCCTAAAAATCCTCACGGAATACAACATAACTCAACTTCTGAGTTGTACTTTTTTTGAGGCCACAAACAACGTGAGCGGGAACCTGCTCACCTGGGGAGTTCACATTCTGTTGGGGAAACGGGCAGCGGAGAACCCGGAACTCACTGAACTTACTTGACCGGGGTCCTTCAGGGCAGGCACAGCCATCAGAGCTGCTTTCCACAGAGTGGTGCGGCGACCGTCCACTAGTCAGGTTGGACTTGGCGCGGACACACCCTGCAGGCGGCAGTGTCCCCAGTTCTTAGGCCGTCCCCTATGCAGTGCCTTTGAAAACGCCCCTTGGGCTCTCTCGGCCCGTAACAGGCCTCCCAACAACGCACGCTCAGCCCTTCCGTCCGGCTCCACAGACTTCAGAGCAATCAAAATGTCCGCCAGGAAGACACCTGGAGCCCCTCCCCGGAAACGCTCCCTTTCTGTATTTTCATTGGATAAACGTCGCTGCTCCATGGAGCATCACTTCTGGGTAATGTAGTTCTAAGGGCTGCAGGAAGAATGGTCCACACCTGAAACATTGGGGCAGAAAAAGCCAAGATGAATTGCCAGGAGAGCTGAGAAGTGACCTCTAGGACTGGAGAAGGAATTCATCCTTCCAAAGGGAGAAGGGGAACCATTAGAACATGTAGCCTTTTTGTCCTTAGGCACAGATTTCATTGTTGAGACTGTGGATCTGGTGAGAAACTGCAGTGAGATGTTGGGAGGGAGGTGAGGGGCCAAAGGCAAAAGTGGAGGTTTTGTTCGTACTGCACTAGGTCTTCGGAGAAGGCAATGGCAAGCCACTCAGTACTCTTGCCTAGAAAATCCCGTGGATGGAGGAGCCTGGTAGGCTGCAGTCCATGGGGTCGCTAAGGGTCGGACACAACTGAGTGACTTCACTTTCACTTTTCACTTTCACACATTGGAGAAGGAAATGGCAACCCACTCCAGTGTTCTTGCCTGGAGAATCCCAGGGAAGGGGGAGCCTGGTGGGCTGCCGTCTATGGGGTCACACAGAGTCGGACACGACTGAAGTGACTTAGCAGCAGCAGCAGCAGCACAAGGTCTTAGACTTCGCCATTGGAGGGGAATAACCATGCGGAATCCAACCTAGTCGCCCTACTGTTGACACTCAGGTCCCTGCACAGGCTCTGATGGCGGCAGTTGAGCTGACGGCCCCACCTCAGGTAAATGCTGCGTGCTCAGGGTTCGCGCCTGCCTGTGTCCGCACCATAATATGAAGGCCTCGAGTGAGAGGCGCCTGCTCACATTGCTTTATCTCGCGCCGTTGGTCCAGGACAGTGAGGCCTTCAGGAGTGGTGTCCCTATTTCTGAGCACCACTGTGCTGTGTGGGTAAGGCTTGGAGATGGAACTGCAGCAGGAACATCTGGAATCCTGAATCCATCCTTCTTCTGCCAGTCACATTTGAGGCTAGGCTGCAGATAGAGTGGCAGATGAGAGGTTGTACTTTTCTTCTCAGGGCCATGGGAGTGGAGGAGAGTTTTGAGTAGAGGAATAACATGATCTAAGTTAGGTGTTTAAAAACTCTGGAAAATCTGTTCAGTGGAAGAAAAATCTGTAAGCAGTGATGAAGAATTTGAAGGAGAGGGAAGTTGTGGCTTTTATCAAGGTCACAACTGATAAGCAATAGCACTGAGGATGGAGGCATGGAGGAGATGTTAGCCAGTGAACCTGAGGTTGTTGCCAGTATCTTGGCTCTGGGCACCAATGCCAAACAGGAATACTGTGACAGAGTTATGGAAGCATCAACTACAAATTGGCACTTGCAAGAGCATTTGCTGGGTTTCACATGTGGTGCTAGTGGTAAAGAACCTGCTGGCCAATGCAGGAGGTGCATGGCTCAAAGGTTTGATCCCTGGGTGAGGAAGATTCCCTAGAGGAGGAAATGGCAACCCATTCAAGTATTCCTGGCCAGAAAATCCCATGGACAGACAAGTCTGGCAGGCTATGGTCCATAGGATCACAAAGAATCAGACATGACTGAAGCGACTTAGCTTGCATGCACAAGAGCATTTGCCAGTGATTGAACAACAACAACAAAACCATTTGCCATCTGCCTCTGCAGAGACTGAACCCTGTGCTGCTCTAACTGCCCAGCTTCAACACCCCCTGAGGGGAATTCAGGGTAGACAGTGAGGCACTTTGTGCTCCAGGGAAACTGGTGGAACAGGTCTTTTAGATAGTTAGATATTTTTTGGAACTGATTTCATCATCCCAATCCTAGCATCTCTTCATATCTAGAAAAACACCAAATCCCTTCATGGTGACATCAGTTCCTCATGACTAGCAGAAAACCGTTCTTAAGTGCTAGATTGTATGGAACTTATCTTTCACCAAAATCTTATATATTGACCTTCTGCCACTGCCTCTTTGGAGCAGTCTCTCAGGGCTATTTGAAGTGTTGTTTCCGAGGCTGCAGTCCTCATTTTGCCCAATAAAGTTTAACGTGTGACTCTCAACATTGTGCATCTTTTTAGTCCATGGAGGAGAAAAAAGTGGCTTTATTACTTTTCCAGGCAAAAGGGGAACACAGTACCTAGCACTTCAAGAACTGTGTGCCCCCACTTCCTGGTGAGTAGGGAGAGGTTATAGTCAGATGTGCTTCCCAGGAGGCACAATGGTAAAGAATCCACCTGCCAATGCAGGGGATGCAAGAGACACAGGTTCAATCCCTGGGTTGGGAAGATCCCCTGAAGAATGAAATAGCAACTCATTCCAGTATTCTTGGCTGGAAAATCCCATGGACAGAGGGGCCTAACATGCTACAGTCCATGAGGTCACAAAGAGTCAGATGTGACTGAGCATGCATGCATGTAGTTGGACAGGTATATGTAGTAAGGATCAAGGCAGTAACAGTCTTGTATTCTTTCTTCCACAAAGCTTCAAAAGGGTAGTAGGGTTGCTGACAGGATTAGGATGTGTGCAGGATCTTAGGTGACCCAGTCCCCTAATCTTGATGAGACTCTCTGGTTCTTTAATTTTGCTTCAGGTAGGTTCTTTGCTGTTCCTCTTGTGATTAACAACTGTTCTGGTATATGGAAATGCGAGAAGGTCATGGAAACTGGAGTCTTGACTATAAGAAATGGAGGACAAAAAGGCCTATGTGTCCAGGAGTCCCACAGGGCCCTTCTTGGCCTCAAGGTTACCTGACTCTGGTGTCAGGCAGCAGTCCCAGCAAGTCCTAGTCCCTGGAGCATGACCCTGGTCACTTTCTTCCATGGCTTGCCTGTTTCCACAGATTCCCAGGGGTGGAGAAAGGCCTTTGATAGGTGGGGGGTGTCCCAGTACCTCACTTGTTCTCGCCCCCATGCACACATTCTCTGTATTTGAGAAGGGTCTTAGGGCTCTTCACCTGGCATTCTCCCAGACCCTTGGAGAACCACATGTTAAGGGTCTTGATTGAATGCAGGCCAGGTTGTTGCCATTTCCACCACCACTGGAAGGAAGTGTGGAGCCAGTACCAGTATATCCCATTTTAAGGTGACAGTGAGCTGGTTTAGGTAAGTGCGGGTCTCTCTCTCTTGCTCTTTTTTATTTTTCTGGTGGAAGAAAAACAGCAGGGAAGAGCAGGATTTAGGCTTGAAATGATTACCTGTGTATTCTGGAGGCATTGGGAGCTATAGCTCAGAGGAAGGAGGTTTTTCCCAGGTTCTAAGAGGCTCCATCTGGTAGGGCAGTAGAGGAGATGTGTTGGAAGATGGAAGGTGGATTTTCAGAAGTGAGACTGTTCATGGTTTTATTTGTTCCTGTTATGTCAGGGCAGTGTGACCTTTGAGGATGGGCCGTGTACTTCTCCTAGGAAGAACGGTGTCTTCTTGATGAGGCTTAGAAACACCTGTACCTTGATGTCTTGCTGGAAAAACTTACACTTGTATATATGTTGGGTACGGTCTGCATACCTACCTCTGTCATCTGAGCTTGGCTCTGCCTTTCTCCCTTTCCCCAAGGGCAGTTCCATCCTTCTCACATCTGGACCATGGGCACCACTTTCTTAAATGGCTAACTTATGTGCTGGGGTTAGTATGGTTATGGACTTGCATCCCTACTGAGAGGGTAACAGGCAGGGAGGCCAGGGGGCTCCAAACGGAGGAAATAGACTGCAAGTGTCAGACATTTTTTATCTCTCTCTTAAGTGGCAGGAGGAAGGAAATCAGTGTTATATTTTTTCCCTTTCTCTATACACATTTGAAAAGAGGTTTCTCTTAAAATTCTGTGTTGCCAGAATGACACCTGGTTCCACCTGAACTTCACTTCAGTTCAATCACTCAGTCATGTCCGACTCTTTGCAACCCCATGAATCACAGCACGCCAGGCCTCCCTGTCCATCACCAACTCCTGGAGTTCACTCAAACTCACCTCCATCGAGTTGGTGATGCCATCCAGCCATCTCATTCTCTGTCATACCCTTCTCCTCCCGTCCCCGTTCCCTCCCAGCATCAGAGTCTTTTCCAGTGAGTCAACTCTTCACATGAGGTGGCCAAAGTATTGGAGCTTCAGCTTTAGCATCAGTCCTTCCAATGAACACCCAGGATTGATCTCCTTTAGAAAGGACTGGTTGGATCTCCTTGCAGTCCAAGGGACTCTCAAGAGTCTTCTCCAGCACCACAGTTCAAAAGCATCAATTCTTCGGCGATCAGCTTTCTTCACAGTCCAACTCTCACATCCATACATGACCACTGGAAAAACCATAGCCTTGACTAGACGGACCTTGGTTGGCAAAGTAATGTCTCTGCTTTTTAATATGCTATCTAGGTTGGTCATAACTTTCCTCCCAAGGAGTAAGCATCTTTTAATTTCATGGCTACAATCAGCATCTGCAGTGATTTTGGAGCCCCAAAAATAAAGTCTGACACTGTTTCTACTGTTTCTCCATCTATTTCCCATGAAGTGTTGGGACCAGATGCCATGATCTTAGTTTTCTGAATGTTGAGCTTCAAGCCACCTGAACTTAACTTTTCTCAAACCTTGAGGTAACCAAAGCATTTTTCTTATGGAAATGTTTGTCTTAAGCTATGTTAATGTACTATGTATTTACCCTAGACTCTGTCTTCAAGTCGGTTCCCCCTAAAGGCTCTGAACCAACTTGACAAACCACCATGTTATGCTCATACATTGTTCTCCTAATCTATGTTAATGAAACTATTATATAGGTATGGAAATCTGCCATTCTTCAAGATTCATGTTGATCGTTTTATGACCCGGGATGACTCACCTGGTGCCCGCGCGTTATCTCAAAATGCATGTTGTGGGTGAGAGGCCTGGTACCATTCTCTGAGTTTTGAGACATTTCCTTTCTTAGCAGACTGCTAGTAGCTATATAATATCTGGCTAAAGACTAGAGGGGGTGGGGTGGGGGTAGGAGAGTGGAGGGGTGCCATTTGGCAGATGCAAATGTGTTCTCTATTGTCTGTGAGCCTATTTCTATTTCTTAGATATGTTTATATGTTCATTGTGTCCTATTTTTATAAGTGATAGCAAATGGTGTCTTTTTCTGACTTAAATGATTTTCAAATATTTTCTCCTAGTTTGTAGGTTGTCTTTTGTTGTTGTTGGTTTCTTTTTTGTTTTTAGAATTCTTTTTAAAAAAAAGCTTAAAAAATTTTTTTTGGTTGCACTGGGTCTTGGTTGCTGCACGGAATTTCTCTAGTTGTGCTGAACAGGGACAAGAGGTAAGTTTCCATAGTTGTAGTACTCGGGCTTACTTGCCCCATAGCATGCAGAATCTTCCTGGACCAGGTATCTAATCTGTGTCCCCTGTAAGTGGATTCTTAACTGCTGGACCACCAGGAAATTCCCATCATGGATTATATTAGTTGATTTTTGAATGTTATAGCAGCATTAGGTACCTTGCATAATTCCTATTTGGTCATGGTAAGTTTTTTTTCCCTTACAGTTTTTGATTCAATTTGCTGATATTTGCAGCATATGAGATCTTTAGTTGTGGCATGCCAATTCTCAGTTGCAGCATGTGGTATCTAGTTTCCTGACCAGGGATGGAACCCGAGCCCCTTTCTTTGGGAGTTTGGAGTCTCAGCCATTGGACCACCACGGAAGTCCTTCTTCTTTCATTTTTGATATTAGTAGTTTGCATCCTGTCTTGTTTTCATGTTTACAGTGAATAAAATCTTTTTTATTTTGTCAGTCACATTAAAGAACCAACTTTTGGGGGGCTTTGCTGATTTTTCTGTATTGATTTTTAAGTACTTTTTTTCTTCTTCCTTTGGATTTAGTTTTCTCCTATTGTGATTTCATAAGGTAGAAGCACAGCTAATTGATTTTAGGTCTTTTATGATATCTGCATTCAGTGCTATAAATTGCTAGAATGCTAGATTTCTAATTTAAAAAATAGATATGCAACAAGTGACTAAGGTTTACTGTATAGCACAGGGAACTATAGTCAATAGCTTGTAATAACTTATAATGGAAAATAATTTCAAAAATAATGTATGTATATATGTATAACTGAATCATCTTGCTGCATGCTTGAAACATTGTAAGTCAACTGTACTTAACAATGTTTTTGGGAATTCCCTGCTGGTCCAGTGGTTAAATTATATATATTAAGAAAAAAGAAGAAAAAAATAGATAAATTGCCTTATCAACACTGCCTTCACAGTATTCATATATTTTGAAGTGTTGGAATACTTACAAATTTATCTCAAAATTTCTTCTTTAGGGAATTTGTAGAACCTAATATAGAACTTAATGCTCCTGCAATGCATTTTTGCTTCTGTACTTCGCTTGCCGCTTGCTGCTTGTAGAACCAAAGTTACTCCATTTTAGATAAAGTTGTTTTAAGTAAAGATCCCTAGAATTGTTTGTTGAGTAAGGATGAGTGAGGATTCCTAGGAAGACAGCAACCTGAAAAACAAGTTAATCTTAAACACCAGAATGTGGGCAGTTGTGACACAGAGATCAGGCAAATAGGTCAAAGGGCCAGGGTGGGCTTATCTCGTTAAACCACCAGGAGGTGACGCAAGCCAGAGATATACAGCTGTGTGTTCAGTTCAGTTCAGTTCAGTCGCTCAGTCGTGTCCGACTGTCCGCGACCCAATGAATCACAGCACGTCAGGCCTCCCTGTCCATCACCAACTCCCAGAGTTCACTCAAACTCATGTCCACAGAGTCGGTGATGCCATCCAGCCATCTCATTCTCGGTTGTCCCCTTCTCCTCCCGCCCCCAACCTTTCCCAGCATCAGAGTCTTTTCCAGTGAGTCAACCCGTCGCATGAGGTGGCCAAAGTATTGCAGTTTCAGCTTTAGCATCAATCCTTCCAATGAACACCCAGGATTGATCTCCTTTAGAATGGACTGAAGTGTGGAAAATTACTGTGTGTAAAAAGATTACTATGTGTGGATGTTTTAAAAATACTATGGTTTGAAAATACTATATAAACCCTTGGCTTAGAGTGCTCGGGGTCCTTGTTGAAACCCGCTGCGTTGGGCAGACACTTGGACCCCAGCTAGCTGGAAATAAACCTCGCTGTGTGTCTTGCATTATCGTGAGTGTCCTCTGTTCCTTTGAGGGAAGGGCGACTCCAGACCCTAACAAATTCTTCTTTGACTCATGTTTTATTTGAAAGTATATTGCTTAATTCTCAGTATTTTGGGATTTTTTCCAGTTATCTTTGTGTTACTGATTTCTAGTGTTAATTCCTCTGTGCTCTGAGAAAAGACATTCTATGATTTCTGTTGTGTCAAAGTTGTTAAAGGTATGTTTTCTGGGTTAGGATGTGGTCTGTCTTGTGAATGTTATATATGTCAGCCTGAGAAGACTATGTGTTGTTTTTGGATGGAATAAACTAGTAGTCTATAGGTATCCATATATCCAGTTATATCAAACACAACTGAGCAACTGAACTGAAGTCCACTTTCATATAACACTCTGTGGCTTCCGGGTGATTTGAATACTTTATACTTTTTAACACTCCTAATTGCTGTCTCTCTTCCTTTTTATTATTTTTCTCAATTGTCCCTCTGCTTCCACAGAGGATTGGTTCCAAGAGCCCCTGCCTATACTGAAATCACTGGATGCTGAAGTCCCATAGTAAGCTCTCTGATTCTGAAGTTTTTGCATTTACGATTCTTCCAAGTATAGATCCTATAGTCATCTGTATTTATTGAAAAATATCCATGTTAAAAAAAAAATCCATATATTGAGTGGACCCAAGCAGTTCTAACCCATTTAGATCCAGGATTAACTGTACTGTATGATTATTCTAACATGTTGAATATGAATAATATGAACATCACCAAACTTAGATACATAACAATTGATACTTGCCAAAGAGGGGGAAGGTTCATTGATAAAATAAGTGAAGGGTATCAGAAGCTATAGATTTCTACTTATAAGATGAATGCATTTTTGAATGTAATGCACAGAATGATGACTCATTAACAAAACTGTATCTTATATTTAATTAATTATTTATTTAAATGAGTTGCTTGTGGGATCTAGTTCCCTGACAAAGGATTGAATCCTCATTATCTGTAGTATAAGTGTAGAGTCCTAACCACTGGACTGCCAGGAAAGTCCAAAAACTATGCTGTATATTCAGAAGTTTCTAAGAGAGTGGTTCTTAAAAGTTCTCATCATGGGAAGAAAGTTGTAACTCTATTAACTAAACTTAATTTGTTAGTTAGTGCAGTGTATATGCAGTGCTTAGTCGCTCAGTTGTGTCCAACTCTTTGTGACCCGAAGGACAGTAACCTGCCAGGCTCCTCTGTCCATGGAATTCTCCAGGCAAGAATACTGGAGTGGGTAGCCATTCCCTTCTCCAGTAGAGCTTCCTGACTCAGGGATTGAACCCGGGTCTCTTGCATTGCAGGCAGATTCTTTACCATCTGAGCCACCAGGGAAGCCAATATCAGATCATGTCATACAGTTTAAAGAAATACAGTGTTCCATTGCAGTTATATGTCAGTGATTTTTTACTTCTCTGATGCTCTTACTTTCTCTATGAAACCCAGATTTAAAAAAAGTATTTATTTTTATTTATTTTGGCTGCACAGGGTCTTAGTTGCAGTATGTGGGATCTAGTTCCCTGACCAGGAATTGACCCCAGGCCCCCTGCATTGGGAACATGGAGTCTTAGCCACTGGATCACCAGGGAAGTCCGAAACCCAGATTTTTAATTGATGTCATTTTTCATCTGTCTAAAGAATTTCCTTTACTATATTCCCACAATTTTTCTGTGTCTAAGAAAGTATTTCACCATCACTCTTAAAGATTAATGTTACGGATATTAAACTTTAGATTGGGGATGTCCACCTTCCCCAAACTCCATCGTAATCACCACACCCACTGCACTTTAAATATTTTAACTCCACTCCATTCTTATTTGCCTGATTCCTGAGGAGAATTCAAATGTAATTGTTTTTGTTGCTTCTCTAAAAGGCATTTATTCCTGTGGCTTCTTTGAGGATTCTTTTTTATTTCCTGCATTTGAATGTGATATACCTACCTGTAGTTTTTTTTTAATCCAATCTGTCTGGTGGCTTGTGAGCTTTGTGGATCATGGGTTGGTATCTAACATTAATCTGATTGAAATTTCTCCATCATTATTGCCTCAAGAATTTCTTTGCTGGGTACAGTAATCTGGGCTGTAGGTTATTTTCTTTCATCACTTTAAGTATGCCCTGCCATTCCCTCCTGGCCTAAAGGGTTTCTATTGAAAGGTCAGCTGTTATCCTTATGGGGGTCCCCTTGTGTGTTATTTGTTGCTTTTCCCTTGCTGCTTTTAATATTTGTTCTTTGTGTTTGATCTTTGTTAATTTGATTAATATGTGTCTTGGGGTATTTCGCCTTGGGTTTATCCTGTTTGGGACTCTCTGGGATTCTTGGACTTGGGTGATTATTTCCTTCCCCATTTTAGGGAAATTTTCGACTATTATCACCTCAAGTATTTTCTCATGGTCTTTCTTCTTGTTGTCTTCTTCTGGGACTCCTATGATTCGGATGTTGGGGCGTTTAAAATTGTCCCAGAGGTCTCTGAGATTGTCCTCATTTCTTTTAATTCGTTTTTCTTTTTTCCTCTCTGCTTCATTTATTACTACCATTCTATCTTCTAATTCACTTATTCTATCTTCTGCCTCCATTATTCTACTGTTGGTTCCCTCCAGAGTGTTTTTGATCTCATCTATTGCATTATTCATTGTATATTGACTCTTTCTTATTTCTTCTACATCCTTATTAAACCTTTCTTGCATCTTCTCAATCCTCATCTCCAGATTATTTATGTGTAACTCCAATTTGCTTTCAAGATTTTGGATCAATTTCACTATCATTATTTGGAATTCTTTATCAGGTAGATTCCCTATCTCTTCCTCTTTTGTTTGGGTTGGTGGGCATTTATCCTGTTCCTTTATTTGCTGGGTATTTCTCTGCCTCTTCATCCTACTTATATTGCTGTGTTTGGGGTGGCCTTTCTGTCTTCTGGCAGTTTGTGGAGTTCTCTTTATTGTGGAGTTTCCTTGCTATAGGTGAGGTTGGATGGGTGGCTTGTCAAGGTTCCCTGGTTAGGGAAGCTTGTGTCAGTGTTCTGGTGGGTGGAGCTAGATTTCTTCTCTCTGGAGTGCAATGAAGTGACCAGTAATGAGTTATGAGATGTCAATAGGTTTGGAGTGACTTTGGACAACCTGTATAGTCACTTCTAAGGTGGTTCCCTCTGTTTTAGCTTCGGTTTGCTGGTCTCTTCAGTGTCTAATTTCCGCTCTGACACTAGGGGTTGGTGGTGGACACTTTTTAAGGCTCACTTGTTCAGTCCTATTCTGGGAAGGGAGGAACACTGCAGAGAAATAATTCTGGCGTCTGTGGCGAGTGCTCGCAGTGTCCCAGCCACACTGGGTTTGCCCCCGCTCACAGCGTGTGTGCTGTCCCAGTCTACACTGCTCAGGCTCTAAGTTGCCCAGCCAATAACTGTCTGAGGCCGGCGCTGGGTTGCATGCACATTCCAGGTTTAAGCCACTCAGGTTCAAGTACTCGGGTACTCCACAAAGGCGCAGACTTGGTTGGGCCTGCGTTTTGTGCCTTCCCCAGACCGAGCAGCTCAAGTGACCAGGTGTTTGGTGAGCGCAGTCGCTGCGACTTATCACCTCCCTGGTCCCTCCCGCTCGGTTTTCTGTGTATACAACCGGCTCACCTTCTCAGGCGGATGCTAACCAGCCAGAAACCCAAAAAGTCTTGGCTAACACTGAAGCCTGCCTGCAGTTTGGTATCGGATGCCTCTCTGGGGCTGCGATTGTCCGCTTCTGGCTCTGGCGGCCCTCCCCTGCCTGTCTCCGCGGGGGATGGGCTGTACGCAGCCAGCTAGCTCTGCTCAGTCCTTTGTTCTGTGAGTGGGGCTGGCTTTTTGCCTTTTCTCTGCTGTCTCCAGTCAGCTCCCCCAGGCTGCCCTCGCGGCATTCAGGCCTGGTCCTCTCTCTAAGCAGTTCAGCTGTCTCCTCCCTGCCCAGGCCCCACTTGTTAATGGCGGATGCGGGCGTCTGCTCTGCTTCTCCGCTGGGAGTTACGTTGGACTCATAAGCTGTGAGGTTTAATTATTTATTTCTTTTTCTCCCAGTTGTGTTGCCCTCTGAGGTTCCAAGGCTCACCACAGGCTCGCCTGTGAGAGTGTTTCCTGGTGTTCGGAAACTTCTCTCTTTTTTTATGCCTCCCTTCCCAGGACGGAGTTCCCGGGAATTTCTTTGGTTCTTTTTTCTTTTTCTGTTTGTCATGTTTCCATATGTGTATGTTAAACCTTTTGCAGTTTTCCCACAGGTCTTGAATGTTCAAGTGTTTTCCATTTTATTTTCTGTCATTTTTTGTTTCCTTCTTAGTTTTGGAAGTTTCTACTAAGAGAACATCAAGCTTAAACATCCTTTTCTCAGTTGTGTTCAGCCTATGAATAGTATGTGCATCACAGTCATTCTTCATTTCAGTTACAGTGTGCTTGACTGTAGCTTTGATTTTTCACTGCAGATGCTGATTGCAGCCATGAAATTAAAAGACACTTACTCCTTGGAAGGAAAGTTATGACCAACCTTGATAATATATTAAAAAGCAGAGACATTACTTTGCCAACAAAGGTCCTTCTAGTCAAGGCTATGGTTTTTCCCGTGGTCATGTATGGATGTGAGAGTTGGACTGTGAAGAAAGCTGATCGCCGAAGAATTGATGCTTTTGAACTGTGGTGTTGGAGAAGACTCGAGAGTCCCTTGTACCGCAAGGAGATCCAACCAGTCCATTCTAAGGGAGATCGATTCTGGGTATTCATTGGAAGGACTGATGCTAAAGCTGAAACTGCAATACTTTGGCCACCTCACGCGACGAGTTGACTCACTGGAAAAGACTCTGATGCTGGGAAAGGTTGGGGGAGGGAGGAGAAGGGGACGACCGAGAATGAGATGGCTGGATGGCATCACCGATTCTGTGGACATGAGTTTGAGTGAACTCGGGGAGTTGGTGATGGACAGGGAGGCCTGGTGTGCTGTGATTCATGGGGTCGCGGAGAGTTGGACACGACTGAGCGACTGAACTGAACTGAACTAGAATTCTCATTTCTCAACTTACATTGTCCTTCTGGTATTGTATGCTGTTTTCTTTATTCTTTAGCAGAGGTTAATTAGCTTATTCATAATTATTTTATATTCCCCATGTGATCATCTTAACATCCATGTGATATCTGATTCTGGTTGTGAATCTTCATCTCTTCAAACTCTCTTTCGTGGGACACTGCAGATATTCAGTAGTCTCCATAGTTGCAAAAGTGTTAGATAAATTGGACTCTGCCAGTACAATTATTAATACGTTTTGGTGGAGATAAATTCCTAAAATTCCTAAATTCTATCCACTGTCCATCCCTTTCCCTGGATCCACTGGATTTTTAATGTAATATTTAAATGCTATATATTGTGTACTGAGTTCCTCTGGGCCAGTGTTACCATTCACACATCTTGATTCAGTGAGAAGTTGTATAGTTTGTGTCCCATGCAGTCTTTCACCTTGCAGTGGAGAGTCCTTGGGGCTTCATGGTATGGACATCACTCTGGTCTCAACATAAAGTGCTCAGAGGTACCCCGGGGAAATGAACGGCATTTGTGTTCAAGTCATACCAGAAAGAATGACTTTCTTCCTTTGGACAAGTGTCATGGTGCCATTATCAGTGGCTACAAATCACTTCTCTCATCTTTATTCTTTACCTTTTGTCAATTTGTCATTTCTACTACTTCCCAGTTTTCCCAGTCTCACTGCAGCCTACGATTCCTGCAGCTGCTTCCTCAATTTGACTCCAAGCCTATTTCTGAACATAGTCCTGGGCAGTGGTTCTTTCACATGTCCGACATGGATTTGTGATGTCATCCCTTCCTCCAAAAAAGTCAACAAGGACTTCTCTACCACTTCTTTGTTTTCAGGTTCTTGGCATGGAGTTCAGGATAAGGAGACACCTTTTGAACAGAGTGAATTGCAGAAGGAGTCTCACAGATGAGGACATACAACACGGGTTTGTCTCCTGAGAAGGTCCAGCTCTGTAAGATGTGCATTCTAGTCTTGAGAGACATTTTGCATTTGGCTGAAGAACAAGGAACAAACAACAGGCAGAAAACTGCTGTTATGTGTATGTGGGTCATGTGGGAAATAATTCTGCTTCACTGCCAACATTCAGCAGCACCAAAAGCAGCATGTTAGGGAGAAATCCTGCCAATATGATATGGGCAGACCCACATTTTTTTCTAATATTTATTTATTTCTTTGGCTGTGATGGGCCTTAGTTGTGACACTTAGTATCTTTTAGTTGCAGCACATCTTACCAAAGCTGGGAGCTCAGTAACCATAGGAAAATCCACACTGCAGAAAAGCCATATCAGTGCAAGAAATATGATAACTCTTTTACCAGTAAGTCGGAGAAGGAAATGGCACCCCATTCCAGTACTCTTGCCTGGAAAATCCCATGGACGGAAGAGCCTGGTAGGCTGCAGTCCATGGGGTCGCTAAGAGTCGGACATGACTGAGCAACTTGACTTTCACTTATTCACTTTCATGCATTGGAGAAGGAAATGGCAACCCATTCCTGTGTTCTTGCCTGGAGAATCCCAGGGACGGGGGAGCCTGGTGGGCTGCCGTCTATGGGGTCACACAGAGTCGGACACGACTGAAGCGACTTGGTGGCAGCAGCAGCAGCAGCGCCTGTAAGTACTCTTCATTGGGGAGAAGGCAATGACAACCCACTCCAGTACTCTTGCCTGGAAAATCCCATGGCTTGAGGAGCCTGGTAGGCTGCAGTCCATGGGGTCATGAAGAGTTGGACACGACTGAGCGACTTCACTTTCACTTTTCACTTTCATGCATTGGAGAAGGAAATGCAACCCACTCCAGTGTTCTTGTCTGGAGAATCCCAGGGACGGCAGAGCCTGGTGGGCTGCCGTCTATGGGCTCACACAGAGTCAGACACGACTGAAGTGACTTAGCAGCAGCAGCAGCAGCACTCTTTCATTAAACATCAGAGAACTCATACTGGAGAAAGGCCTTATGAGTGTAAGGTATGTGGGAAATCATACACTTTTCTGTCTAGCTTTCATTATCATCAGGGCGTTTACAGGGGAGAAAGGCTATATAAGCCTGGAGAATGTAGGACATCCTTTACCAAATCCACCACCTCAGTTCCCATAGGAAAATCCATCTTGGGGAAATTTACAAGTGCAGTGAATGTGGGAAATGTTTTATTGGCAGTTCAAATCTTCATTGTCATCAGAGAGTTCACACTGGAGAAAAGCCTTAAGAATGCAGTGAATGCAGGAAATCTTTCATTAGTAAATCCAGTCTCTTTGTTCATCAGAGAGTTCACATTGGATAAAGAACCTTATGAATATCCCAAATATGGCTGGCTGTGACTTTGAAGGAGTTTAAGGTTGTTCAGTTCAGTTTAGTAGCTCAGTAATGTCCTACTCTTTGTGACCCCATGAACCGCAGCACGCCAGGCCTCCCTCCATCACCAACTCCTGGAGTCCACCCAAACTCACATCCATTGAGTCAGTGATGCCATCCAATCATCTCATCCTCTGTTGTCACCTCAGGGTCTTTTCAAATGAGTCAGCTCTTTGCATCAGGTGGCCAAAGTGTTGGAGTTTCAGCTTCAACATCAGTCCTTCCAATGAAAACCCAGGACTGATCTGCTTTAGGATGGACTGGTTGTTAGAAGGTGCAAAGAATCTCTGCATCAAATGGACCCTTTCTAGAGAGGAAGCACAGAGACACAGTATCACCTGTTTGTGATCTTGGCGATCTTGGCACAATAGATATGGATCTGGGATTCAATGTTGCCTGGTTCAGGATTTGGGGAGTCTGGTCATTTCACTCCTCTGCTGCCCCTCCCCACCGCTAAGTTTGGGGACTGAAAGAAGACCTCCATCCTAATACTTCAGCACTGCCACCCCTACCCCATAAGCCCTGCATATACCATAGCCAAACCAATGCTGTGAGGGACTTCGACAAGTGCTCACTACTGCCAGAACTTTCATGAGAGTGGTTCCTCTACACTGCATATATACACTAACTTCTACCCCTCAGTGCAAGGACTCTGTCTCCTGTGTCCTGACCATGAACTACACACATCTTCCTGCCTTACCACCAGGGACTCCAGCTTCATTTCCACCCATGCATGTCACCCTCCTGCTTGGGAAGTTCCTCACAGGGACAGCAGCAATAAGCCAGGCATTCCAGACTGAGTCATTGGTATCACCCCAGACTTCTTCACCACCATATGCAATGTTTGGTTTCCAAGGTCCTTTCCATCTTCATATACAGACTTCAGCATATTCCTTGTTGTTGCTGATTAGTCTCTCAGTCATGTCCAACTCTTTGTGACCCCATGGACTGCAGCACACCAGGATTCCCTGTCCTTCACCATCTCCTTGAGCTTGCTCAAACTCATGTCCATTGAGTTGGTGATAGCATCCAATCATCTTGTCCTCTGTTGTCCCCTTCTCCTCCTGCCTTCAATTTTTCCCAGCATCAGGGTCTTTTCTAATGATTTGGATCTTCACATCAGGTGGCCAGAGTATTAGAACTTAAGGTTCAACAT